>NW_024348242.1:2157842-2199863 GCF_902729225.1 Pteropus medius | reverse complement strand
GTGATGATGGTGATGGTGATGGTGGTGGTCTTGGTGATGGAAGGTCCATTACAAGACCCTCACAGGAAATACTTGGCACAAAGTGGGACAGGATTTAATACAGGTAATATGTAAATGGACTGGGCAGGATTAAGTAAATAGCAGATGGCCCTGCACCTGGGAGACAGCACCGGTGGAAAGGCCATTATGATGCCCCCACCCCCACCCCAATCAAAGGAACAAGAGGAGGAAGTTTCCAGAGCAGCGAGAGCCACGCGATGGAAAGGAACCGTCCGGGGAGCTGTGGCTTCTGCGAGAGGAGCACGGATGCTGGAACCGCAGAAGAGGCGGCAGCGGACGAGGCCGTAGAGCGCGGCCCTCGCTCTCCCCCTGGCCCAGGCATTCCGGTGCCTCCCATTAGAACATGTGACCAGAAGCCAGAGGGCAAGGGAGCCCGACCGCTGCGTTACGGAGGGCCGGCCCCAGGTTTCGGAGCCGTGCAGTGTGCACTGGAGGACAGCGCACTGGGGGCCGCGACTGAAAAGCCTCCGACCCCAGGACGACGGTTTCAGGACCAGCGACGGCCCGCACGCGATCAGTACGAACAGAGTGAGCAGATGCTGCCGACGGAGCCACACGATCCGCGGCCAAGAAATGCTGAAGGGACAGACACGAAGGACATAAGGTCTCCTGCGTTTCCAGCCTGTGGGAGTCACCTGGTGCCTCTGCGTTTTGTTTGGGGTCAGAGTCAGGAAGAGCGACGATGCTGATGAAAACGACCTGAACAAAAACGCTAATGGGAATGGGCATCTCTACGATCCTTGGAGATTTCCACTCTGCGTCCAGGGTTTACTTGCATTTCAGCCTTGGAATGAATGTGCCGTAAGGAAGACACGCACTCCTGTTTCAGGAATAAGGAACTCGAAGCGTTTAGACAGCTAGGAGCAGAACCCACCGTGCCGTCCTGGCTTAAATTTCTTAGGGAACGCGGGGAGACATGTTGACAATACAGAACAGCGTTTAGAAGCCCCAGAGGTGGCACTTAGTTGCTCGATTGCTTTACTGAACTAATTGGATGGGTCCGACTGAATTTTGCAGTCACCGAAACAAAGCCCTCTCTCTCTCGAGCTGTAGTTGCTTTGGAAAAAAAGGGTCCAGAGGTTTCTCAAAAAAATTGAGGGCGTTACTATCTAACTCAGCAGTCACAACGGAAATGAAAACGTTTTCCACACGGAACACAAACGCCAGGCTATTAGAACTAACAAAGGAACTCAGTAAAGGCGCAAGGTACAAATCAACACATAGAGATCTGTTGTGTTTCTGCATGCTTTCAAGAGGCCATCTGAAAGGATGGTTGACTCTTCTGGAAGCATCTATGGGAAGAGTGAACACACATATTCACACACACTCATCTCTAGACCTAACGCTTCTTCCAGAGTAAAGTTACTTTATTTTAAAAGGAATGGAAGGGGCTGTGATTCATTGATTAGAAACGTAAGCAAGAAAACAGCTTAATGATTTATACTCATTCCTTCTCTGCTTCACCTCCCAATAAAAGGCGACTGTCCTTTTGATGTGCTTTCTACTTTGTTTCCTATGTCTCTTTGATGTTAGAGCTTGAAGTCCGTTTGACTTTCATGTCAATGGCTTAGTAGTTTGTATCACTTGCCTGGCTTAGAGTTAAAACAGCCAGATGCCTTTTCCCTTGGGAAAGCCTGCAAGCTCTGGCCACTCCCCAAAGCTAAGTTTTCCTGGCCACTCCAGCTTTCTTCACCCTCCCGTGGTCGTGGAAAATCACAGCAAGCCACCACGTCCCCCAGATGCAGCGCTGACCTCCTAAGAAACAGAGAGCCCTGTTGGACCTTCCCGGTAGCCGGTCAGTTGAGGCTGACATCCTGAGCATCTCTCTGTGTATGGCTGTGTGAGGCAGGGAGTGGGGAGTGCAGACACTTAGTGTGTTTTTTCCACGTCTGTGTCTGTGGACACAGGACCAGTAGACAGCTGCACGGACTTAGGGGGGTTCCACCGAAATCCCCCTCCGAGGAGAGGCATGCCGGACCCAGGGGAAGTACTAAACTCCGTCAAGCAGAGGACTCTCCCTCGAGACCAGGACATGGTGGAAAAGCATCTGACTCCTAGGCCACTCCGGCCCGTATGACCTCCTATCGTGGGCTTGCTGGCCCCGTCTACAGCCAGACGAACCCCGGGGACCGAGGAGGCGTCTAGCTGCCCAGCTCCGCAGCCCTCAGCTCCGTAGGGGCAGCCCAGGAACGGACGGACGAAGCCCGTAGAGAGGGCACGTGCACTTTGAACGTCTACGACCGAGGAAAAACACGAATAATAAGCTGAATAGTCATTTCATTGACATTCTGTTTTAAAAGCAACAAATTCCAGAAGAGAAATTAGAAAATACAGAAGAGGAATAAAAACGAGGGCAGAAGCGAAATAGAAAACACACAACAGAAAAAAGTCATCGAATGTGTTTCATTAAGACCAATAAAATCGATCTGAGTCCAGCAAGACTCATGAAAACTAGAAGAAACTAATTTGAAGTAATGAGAATGAAAATGGACTATCACTATCAAGTCTATAGATATTTAAAAATTATATATATATATATATATAAAATACCGTATATTATTAAAAAGTGAAAATTCAGATGAATGGCCAAAATATTGGGGGAAGACACCTCAAAAACACAATGTGACACAAAAATAAATAGCAAACCAGCACTATCTACATTTAATGAATAAAACAAAGACGGTATTTTTTTTCTGAGACCTTTTTCTGATTTCGCCCTAATGTCCTGAGCACCTTCCCACGTGGTACCTAGTTCTCTTTCGAGAATTATTTCATCTCCTCTCCAGTGCCGGTCTCCCTCTGCTAAACCGTAACTCATTCCGGGAGCCAGGATGCCTGTCCACCGTGGGCACCTCCACGGCTGAGGCCCCTCGAGGGAGGCTGACCCCGGGGAGGCTCTCAGAAACGGATTCCGAGCAAACGAAGGATAGAAACCCCTTGTTCCGAGGCACAGTCAGGGCCACAAATACAAAAGGAGAGCGTCCCGCCCGAACAGGACGCTGACAAAAACCCGTTCTTTTCATTTTCTCTCTATTTCGCGGACACATCTAAAAATATTCTCTTGTAAAGTTTTGAAGACATTAGACTTTTTATACTTCGTGACCCATTTTTGCCAGACCGCTGTGGTGTCCACTTTGTTCCCCCCGCCAGGTCCGTGCCTGGCTCTCTCGGAGAGAGGTCACCACCAGCTCTGACACGTGACCGCCGGCCACAGAGGTGGTCGAGGACATCCTGATGACAGATACGAGACGCGGCTCTCTGGGCGCTGCTCTGTGGCTGTGTTTAATAAAGGCACGGTGCAGGGGTGACTAATATGAAAGAAGTTATAATATTCAGTCTGAACCGTAGTTCCAAGAATTCAGGAGCAATGCTGGGCTCGTGGGACAAGGCAGCATCATGGGAAAGCCATTCCCGATGGAGAAAGAAATCGCCAGAAACAGACAGTGAGGTTTTGGTGCTCACCGTGGCCCTTCCTGCACACAAATGCCGCCTGGGACCCTCCTAAGAGACCCTGAGATCCTCAAGTTGAGGCATTTGCATTAAAGGTAAATGTTTGCGTTAAGCCATCGGCCATTTCTCTGACTAGTCTGTGAGCCCTGTGCCCCTGCCCTTTGTCTGTATGTCCTTTAGATATATTTCCGGTGAATCGATTTATGAAGGAAGGTGGGGAAAGTCCAGCCTTCGCCACCGCTGTCCACTGACGACCGTCTCCCCACTCGTCCTGCATTCTCCGGCCATGCTCCTGGGAGCCGTAACAAGTCACTCCGCCTGACGAGCCAGCCACTGACATCCGGGAACAATACAGTTGGTGCTGAAGTTCCTAACCTGCGCTCGGCCAGGGGCCCTGCAAACCACCTTGCTGTCATTATCTATATGGAAAACCATCATTCGGGGGAGTCGGAAGAACGCATTTGATTTAAATCAGACCTGCATTTTACTGAAAATTGTTGAGTCTTTGGAATATTTTTCTAGAAGAAGTTTCATTGTAGAGACTCGTGATTTATCGTAAGGTGAAAGCAGACGGAGAAGGTTCATCGCGTGTCCCGCTGGGAAGACCTTCTGGGTGCACGAGGACAAGCGAGGTGTGGTCTCCTCTTCCGTGCTGCCTAGATTTCCTTTGATGGGGTCGCCAGAGGACACGTGACCTTTTCTTCACCAACGACTAACCTTGTATCTAGGGGCTGAGTCAGAGCGTGGCCGCTACGATCGCAGACTCCGAAGTCAAAGCTGACCGGGTCCAAACCCCAGCCGGACTACTTAGGATCTACCTAGATTTGGGCAGGTTACGTCGCCCCTCTGTAACCCCATTTCCTCATCTACAAAAGAGGCACCGAACATATTGCATAGGAGAAACGGGTCAGCAAATCGTCCGTTTTATTATTTGTGTTTTCTTCTATTACTCATAACATTAAGGTAAAGTGAGTTCGGGGCTACTATTTGATGAAACGTTGTCCGACTAAAAAGCACGTGATGCACGTTTAAAGCGCTTCACTGTTGGCTACAGGGAGTGATCAGTCGAAAGGTTTTCCTAGACCTACGAGGATCCCTACACCTCCAAAGTCGGTGCGCACAGTACTCTGTTTATTACGAACGTTCATTTTTAACACGTTTCATCATTCTAACTTACGAAAACCTTCATGTGAGATGAAGACTTTTACCTCCTGGGAACAGCAGCCTAGATTACCGAGACTGACCAATCGCCGCCTGCACGGAGGCTGTGAGCCGCTAAGTCACGGCCAAGGCCATCGCGGCACGCGGGCGGCCCCGGCCCTGGTCTCTCAGAAGAGCCTGCTTCCGTAAGTACGTGCCTATCGGTGCTTTTGTCACTTGAAGAACAGAAAAGCACCGATGGCTGAAATGGAGGCTATGGCAGCCGTGTTTTACTGTCCCCAGTCGGTGATCACGGGCTTCAGGGAGAAAGGCATGTCTTAGCTCAGTGCTTGGACACAGAGCACAGAGCTGTCAGCACGTGTGGATGCGGCGCCATCGCGAATTCTGAGAAAGTGACAAGAAGGAGGAGGGGCTTTGGAAGTGACCATGTTTAATTCTGGAATAATTAATTTTCCAACTGGAAATTCCAAGCACCGGTAGCAATAGGGTAGCTTTCACAGACACTCAGGGGCCGAGAGGAAAGGGGGTCCTTTGCATATAAATTAAATTTGCATAAATATTTTAGAAGAAATTAATGGAGCCGACCACAGCCTTTGCCTGGCTTATTCCTCCTGGGCGACACGGACGGAAGCGGCCCGTGTTCCTGCGACTTCTACGGCTGTAACGGCTGGACCTTCCCTGGGCACCGGGAAAGAACCTGGAGCCCCAAACTCTGAGATAACGCACCCCCCACTGGCACGGACTCTGAGAGAGAGGATGAGTTAACATTTTTCTTTCTTCTACTTACTCGAGCCACGACTGAAGATGGCCCCATATGTTTTCTAGAATCGTTCAAATCCCTGGAAATGCCCTCCGTGCGAACAGAGTGAAATCTAGATCTCGTCGAATTCAAGAGATGGGGAGGTGGAGGCAGCAGATGACAGAAAACTGGCTCTTCTCTCTGCTCCTGCCCTTGACATCACCTGCCCGCGCGAGAACAGGTGCGCCTGGGAGCGGCGGACGGAAAACCGGACCTCAGGTGAGGGGACGAGCATTACGATCGCGGCCCAACAAGCTGTGAACCGGAGGCGTCCGAGGCTGGCGGGATAACGGAGCGGAGGCTGCCGTGGTGGGGGCGACGACTCAGCGCGGAGTTAACGACGTCCTGGCTTTCGTCGGCTTCCAACACGGTCCCCATTCCAGCTCCAACGCCGACTTCTGAGGAGGAAGGTGACTCGAGAGACGGGATCCCATCCCGTCATCTTTTTACTCGTGGGAGACCAGCATTCCGCTCCCTCGGGAGCCCTCTCTTCCCTAAATCTGATTAGCGACGGAGGGACTGAGGTCACCGGAGGTCACAGGCACGCGGCTGGAATACGGGTTGCGGAAGCGGGTTTTTTGTTGTTGTTCAGTGTTTCAAAAGAAAGCGAGGCCTCGGTCGTCCTTCTCCACGAACGGGAGACTTTGCAGCTCCTGTGGGGGCCGGTCCCAGCTGCCCCAGCTTAGACAGGGCGGAGCGCCCCTGCCCAGCAGCCCTGGCAGCCCCCGCTGCCTCGGATCGCCCCGCACGCTCACGGACGCTGCTTTTCTTGGCACCTGAGGGCCTTTCAGTTCACTACCTGGATAAGTCATTTTCAATCCGTGTCCTATTTGTCCCCTTGTTGGAGGGATTTCGCCCCCTAAATTCTACAGGATAGCTCTCTCATTCGGGGCATAAAGATGTTTGTAAGAGGGGACAACACGGTAGTGGCTGGCAAATTCAACCTTTAATGGAGACGCCACTGAGAACTTTCACTTTATTTTCTAGGGGGAAGAGAAGGAAGGAATCATCGTTTTTTGTGTGTAGAGGAGGAAACCCTTGATTAACATTTGCCTATCATTTTTTTTTAATTGACATTTATCTCTGAGATTATTTCACACTTGAATATCTAAACGGGATGAAAATGATGATCTTATAACTTTTAATCATTTCAATATTCTGAAAATAATTATTATTAATGTTGCCTAGTTCTGTTTTTTTAATAGCTGAATTTGATTACGCCGAGGGCTTTTTAGGGGTTGTTTGTGACATTTTTTTCTCCTTAACATATTTATGAAAGCAGTGAAAATAAAAAAGAATTGATGTGCCATCTCGAAAGCCATTAGAGAAAGCTGATCTGCATCTAGGCATCTGTAACCACATCCAGGCTTCAAAATCCAGCTCTGGCTTTGCTACCCTGCAACATGGAGCCTTTGATCACAGCCACTGACGATCCCATCAGCCGCTAACCTTCCCCACCTGGAAGACGCGGGGGACGTGAAATGTGTTTGGATAGGCGACATCTTTCAATTTCTGCAGTTTCTTGGGCTTTCTCTAGGACTTAAATAAACCAAAGCACACCATTCACCAAAACCTGGCTTAAAAATTGTCTTCGTTTTAGTTAAGGATTGGTGTGGTTTCATTCTAATATGGTCACGTCCCTGGCAAGAGAAAATATTTCTGCTCTTAGATGCTCGGAGTCGCATGACGCCCTGTTTCCGTGGGAGAGGAGGCTGTGGCTGGTTTCAGGTGGGGAGCAAGGACAGGCCTGGAGGAGCTGGCCCTTCCTACACGGCGAGTCCCTTCGTGTGAGGAATTGGATTCACCGAAGGGAGCTTTGAGAGATGCCGATCGTAAAGAACACGCCCGCTGAAGTGTGGGCCGAGTGAGTGAACGGGTAGAATAACGGGGTACAGATGATGTACGCTTCACACACACATGGGAAATAAAGGCGGCTCGGGACACCGATGACTTGTCAATTAGGCATTCTGTTCAGTTGCAGATGACACAGATATCCCCCAAAATCCCGCTCACGCATCATGAAGTCCAGAGGTGTGTGGTAGAGCTGGTACAGTCACTGCCACCAATAATACAGCCCGTCTCTCTCTTTTCTGCCATCTTTAGTCCGGGCTTCTGTTTGTAGGATTACCTCAATATCACAAGATGGCTTCTGTACACCAGCCATCGCTTCATTATTCCAGCCGGAAAAAGGGGAAAAGTGAGAAAGCAAATGAACAACTGCCATCTGGGTCAGCCTTTCACCTGAGCCATCCTTGGATGTCCCACCTAACAACTTTATGACATCCATTTCCATCTTGCTGGCCGAGCCTGAGTCACGCGGTAGCGTCTGCCCACACGAGACACCGTTACGTGTTGTTTGTTTGTTTATTTACATTTCCCTTCCTTCCCCAAAGCAGGCCACTTTTAGTAAGGACGGATGAGTGAATAGATGTTAGACAGAATGATCCGATTTTAGCATAGGAAGGGTCCCGGGAGGCCACGATGCGACGTTTCACGAGCATCGGTGTTTTACGCACAAAGGCGCCACGCCGGAGGCCTCTCTATTCTGTTCCTTAGCATTCCTCTATAAATCGGCCAACTGTTGCACTTAAACTCATTTATTTAGAAAAGGAACCTTTTATTGAACTCGGTGCAAGAGCTGCCATGCAGAAAAATCGCCACGTCTCGCCATGAAAATAGACACCATCGAGATAAACAAATTCATTAAATTCTAGCTGTATAGTCATCCTGCCAAAACCCTGAGCGTGGATCGGGCCTCCATTTGTTAAACAGGAAATTAGAACGTGTTAAAAAAAAACACACACACTATCACCAAAGAGATTTTCCTTCCATGTCCCAGAAGATCCAGCAGAATGCCAGTAGGAATCTGTCCCGATAATGCTTAGTGTTGGGACTGGTGTCCCCTACCATGACCTCTCATTCCTGCCAGAGCATGTGTCCTCTGTCCTAGCAACATGGACTTCGTGCAACAATTTCATTTATGGATGAGAAATACCCCCGTGCAGGGTCCGTGCTTGGTCCCAGATTTACAGCAGAGAAAAAGCTAAGACGCACATCGCTGATCTCTAACTTCGTGATCATCCCGGTGTGTCTCGTCGCCTTTGCCAACACCGACGTACCAAACAATCCCAAAGCCCCACAGACACGAACTACACAGCTGCGACACCACCGCCTGGGTGTCAGCGCCAGCCGTGGGCCCGCAGTCTGAACGGCGACGGGCAGCTAACGTGTTTGTTTGTTTTTGTTTCTCTTGAAACAAGCATGGTGTCTGCCCTGGCGGAGTGTAAAACCTAACGGCTGATTCGTTAGCAAACAAAACAGAAAAAAAAAAGATGAATTCCGACATAAAAGAAATGCTTGTGACTCACTTCAAATGCAGTAAAAGCACACGACTTCTGCCAACAGGTCTCGTGGGTGTCGATTAGCATCTCCCACCCTCTGCCAGGGCCCTACCTGCGATTTGGCTCGACCCCTCTGTAACAAAAACACATGCTCTTCTCCACGCGGGACGGCATTTAAACGAACCGGCAGGGACCGGTAACACACGCGGTTAACAAGAAACGCTCGGTTGCTTCATTTCTGCTGGTAGAAACGAAATCGGTGTATCTTTAAGTCAGACTAGATCGTCATTTTGTTATATTCGAAAACACGTTTCCGAGAGTCGATTTAGGATTTTGACACAGCACGTGAGATATTAAAACTTAGCCAGACTGTGCTCGTCCAGACCGACAAGCGATGCCCACGCAGCGGCCAGGGGTTCTGGGCTCCGGTCACGGGGGTGGGTTGTAACCACATCTCTCTACTGCTTTTTTTTCTCTCTCGAAGTCATGAGTCAAAGTCAGACACTCATGGTCGGCGGAAGCTGAGTCGTCTCTTAGACTGGTAATGTCTCCGATGGTGGGGACAGTCACTCATCCCACGCCTCTCGGCACAGACACTGGTCTGTGCCTTACAGAGCAGAAGACGATCACTCTGGACCTGAGTCGGGAGAATCGTGAAAACTATTCAGAACCAACACCTGCCAACCCCAGCAGCAGGAACTCAACAGAGCTGGGGTAACTCATCCGGGACAATTCGGTACACATCGGATCCAAGACCGGCCCCCGGATCTGCAGGTCTCGGTCTGCCGTCCGCAGGTTTACCTGTCCCCGGTCGCCTGTCCCTCATCTACTCAGCCTCACACAGGGTCGACCCGCAAAACACCGAGAAAGACAGTGTCGTCTGCTGCATTTAAAAGCAGAGGCGTTTGGCATCCAGTTCCGGATGTGTGACACCTCTGGGTGGATCCGGGGGATCCAGGACCGCGTCTCCTCAGAGTGACCAGCAGCGGGTTGTTAGATGGGCGGTGTATTTGTTTCCAGAGGCTGCCACAGCATTTTTACTAAACATTTGGTGGCTTAAAACGACAGAAATGTATTCTCTCGCTGTCCTGGAGGCCAGAGATCTGAAGCCACGGTGTCAGCAGGGCCGTGCTCCCCCTGAAGGCTCTAGGGGTGAGTCCGCCGGCCTCCTCTAGCTCCCGGGTGCCCCGGAGTCCCTTGACTTGTGGCAGTGTCCTCCGGTCTCTGCCTCTGTCTTCGTGGGGCGTCCCCCTCCGTGCGTCTGGGTCTCGAGTCTCCCTCTCCCATCGTAAGGACCCCGCATGTTAGATTTCAGGCTCGCTTTAAATCCAGGGTGATCTCATTCTGGGATCCTTAACGGAATTACACCTACACAGACCCTATTTTCAAATAAACTTTACAGGTACCAGGGATGAGGAGTTGGGCATATTTGGGGAGGGGGGAACACTATTCCACCACTGCAATGGGGTCTCCTACAGCACATAGCCCCCCTACTCCCTTCTATCCTGTATCTGGCCAAATTTGCCTCGCCGGCCCGGTCCAGGCATCTGAGTTTCCAGTACCTGATCCCAATACATCCTACAGTGCGGGGTTTTGAACAGTCAAAATAAAAGAGTCGCTCCAGTTAACCAGCAAGGAAGACCTTATTCAAGTTCCTACAATGGAGGAGAGAGACCAGACTCACCCGGAGCTCAACTCCACAGAGACAAAGGGTAGGAGTTTTCAGGGAACGGGGACCTAAGGTCATCTGTGTTTACTAGTTGACTTTATACTAGAAAAGGTAAACTTTTTCATGTCTTCATGTCAGGAGGGAGGTTTACAGCTTGCTCCCCACCCCCCACACCAGAGACTGGGAGATGGGTCAATATCTTCCTTGATGGTCGCATTTCAAAGGGACGGCCCCCAGGTCCCAGAGAAAGACATTCCTGGACTGAAAAATGGAAAGGGGGGCTTTTAAGAATATTTACATCTCAAAGGAGCAGACGATTATAATCTACAACCGTAAATCTTCTAAAGAAATGGCCCTCTGTGATCATTGCTGGCATGTTTATTGGGTATACGATATTTCTCTTTTTGGAAGTCGCCTAGATGTGCTTTTGGCCCTACAAGTCTCCAAACGGATGGACCCGTTATCCTACGGTCACAGACTCGCTGACAGTTTTGCGACACGAAATTGTGTGACCACGGGTCTTTGTCGAAGCACCCAGATGACCTGGGACGTCCATTACAGTCGATATCTGACGCCCTGTGCACAAGATGCGCGTCCCTCCTCAGGCCAAGGGTGGCCCCCGGGAGAGGGGTGATGCTCGCTCATCGCAGATGGCAGAACAGAAACGCAGAGAAGCAAAGTTGCAGGCAGGATTCGACGCGGAGCCAGCTGTCTGTGATGTCGTCAGTGTCCTGGCTGACACCAAGAGACTGGGAAAAGCAGGCAGAGAATTCAATAATTCCACAGAATCGTGCACTGAAGACGCTGAAATGGTTCCAACTGGTTGCCTAAAGTCACCCAAGATTAGTTTTTAAAGATACCGCTCGACGGTCAGAATCGACCATCAAAGAGAAGTTAAAACCTGAGTTCAGATCCCGATTTTATCACTCTCAAGCTGTGTGACCTTGAGCGAATCTCTTATCCTCTCTGAGCTGGTTTTCACACGGGTCCAGTGGAAAATCATCTGTAAGATGGCTAAGTCTAAAGCATGTGGGCAGATGTCCAGAACAGAAAGCCCGGGACAGATGGCCTCGCTAGCACATGCAGCGTCTGCTCTTGATAAGATCAGGCTTAATAACGACGTGGAGATGGCAGCTGCAGATGTCCACGTCACCCACCGGGCCGTGCACGGGTGTGACTCGCCAGCAAAGGACGGGAGGAGGCAGGTTTGAAAGAAATGATTCGAATGTGCAGATGTCACAAGAAAGAATGTGTCATTTCTGATCCATCTCAGCCTGAGCATCAAAATGTCATAACATGTGCAGGCTCGTTTCTATTCCTTGCTCCAGTCACCCTCCCCGCCCCCGTCAGCGTCTCCCCAACCCGCCAGACAGGCTCCCCCGGAAAAAGGCCATCTTTGTGCAGTTGGTCCCAACTGTCCCTCTGCCAATGTGTGTCACCCTCTCCGCCAGGAAGGAGCCACAGTCCCCACCGTTCTTCCCATCATGAAACGGCCGACCCTTTGCCTTTGAAATCAGAACCTTTGCCGGAAGGACTGCAAGAAGCCGTTTGCCAAGGAGCAAAAATGCTCTCAAGACAGGAGGTCACCCTACCAGCGCTGGCCTCTCCCTCAGCCTGGCTTCTCTGTGCTCTGGGTGCTTTTGGCTCTCTCAGGAGGGAGTGGGAGGGAGGGGGCGAGGGAGAGGGGGAGGGAGGGAAGGAGGGAGAGAGGGAGAGAGCGCACACGCGCATATGCACAAAAACAAAACATTCTGGACAACTGCTGAAAAATAATTCAAATTCGTACCTACTTCATGTATTTCTTTACTTTTCCTTTATAAAGCTATAGTCCGCAGCTCAGTCCACAGCGGGGGGAAATTAGCTTTCGAAAGCAACACCGTATGTCCTATGTCAAACCCAGGACTCCCCTGTGCCCCTGCCCGCCCTGCGAACCTGGACGGGTGGAGGCAGATTCGGGACTCCCTCGGCGTTTAGGGCTGGAGCCATGAGCACTATTGCATCATAAACGCCTTTTTTCCCACAAAGGGGGTGCTCCCGACAGCTCAGGCCTCTCATCTCTTTAGTATATTCTGTGTCCCGCGATGCTCATACAGTGAAAGAAATCATTTTGACAAACGGAACTCACGCTTGCGTGTCCCACACCCATGAGCAGACGTAGCCTCTCCGGCCCATTTTTCACGCCGCATACACGGAGACGTAAGAAGTCGACATTAAATAATAGTGATGATTATTATTAGCAGGCGCTGGCAATTATTCAGTAATCATTATTATTGAATGCTGAATCATGCTGCATCTTGCAACGTCTCTCCTGGAACTTCGCTGTTCCACAGGGCTGGCTCCTGGCCACCGGGCAGAAGCCAGCCAGGCCTCCAGGACACGGCCACGGTCCCACGCCCTCTGGTGCCCCGTGCAAAGGGGACACTCAGGTCAGGCGAGAGGGCCGGTGCTCCCGATGGAGAAGGCCAGAGCTCCCTCGCCTCTGGGCGACCAACTCAAGCTCGTTGGGAATCCTTCAGGAGAGAGGGACGGGCAGGTGCGTGAATATGGATGACTCTCTGAATAATGAAACTAAGCGTGCAAGGGTGCGAAGCCGCCGACGCCGCCCTGGGCTGAGGAAGGCCACGGGGCGCAGCCCAGAGCCCCGCGCGTTCCCCTCCATTCATTTCTACTTAACGGAAGCTACCGGCTCTGCCGCTGATGCATTTTTGTTCTGTTTACTCTTTCGACTAAATTGCAAAGATAAAAGTATTCTCGTTCGAAGAAATACGAGGCCATCCTTTGCGTTAGGGTATCTGATGGCACATTCGCAGACACGCATCAGGCGAACACGGCTCAGACCTTATTAGATGTCCCGTTTCTTTCTGAAACTCCGTAAATCACCCTCCTGGGGCCATCAGCCTTGGTGATCAGACAGAGCGATTCTTACACATACAGAAAAACACGTTCACGCAGGTAGGCGTACAGACGCAGGGCCTGCGAACAAAGCCAAAAAGATTGCTCACAGGACCGCAGGAGAGCGGGCCCAGGGTCTGAGCGTCGATGGCCAGTCCGGGTCCCATGAATCGTCCCTGTGTGTTTTGTAGATACTGCTCCCAGGGTCCCCCAGCACTGCCTGCAGCAGACACAGCTGAAGGAACAGGATAAGGGGGCAGACGATGGGACGCAGGCCAGCTTGGCCGCCCACACACTGGGCTCTCAGTCTGACAGGGAACTTTTTCCCCCTGAACTTTGCTAAAACGAGAATGTGAGTCCTGTCCCCTTGGCATGCCTGGGGGTCATGATCTGGGTTAAAATGGAACAACGCTGTAGCCTAAGGCCGGCCCCTGGACGCCCAGGCAGCGGCCGGTTCAGGGCGCAGGCCTCGGCGAGCCACGGGTTTGGGCTCAGCTCCGGCCTTGGTGTCTGTGCCCCGAAAGCCTCACCCACTGATCCCCACTTTCCTTATTGATACACATAAGGCAACGAGGTCCCCTCCCTGGCGCTCCCGGGAAGGTGATCTGTGGCCACATCTGCAGCTTCGAGCCCAGGCCTGGCCCCAAGCGCTCCGTGGGCGACGCCCACCATTGTGTCTGCAGCATGGCAGACTGTGAGAGCCATTTGAAAATCTACAATTCTACATAGCGGATGATTTTCGAAAGACCTGGAAAATGGGAATATTAGGAAGCCTTCTTGGTTTGAAAGCAGGGGTCTCCAGGGTATCTCCTTTGATCGAGTGGCCATTGCAAACTCAGAGTGGTTCATACGGTTTCAAATGGTAGTAAGAGGAGGAGGAGGAGGAAGAAAGCACGAGAGAAACTGCGTCTGGCCCAAAGGGCTGACATGTTTATTGTCTGGGCCTTTACGGAAAAGTTTGCTGACCTCACAATAAACGGTGTCTACGAAAACCCACATCAAGTATCGTGCCTACGAAACTGAGGGTCTAGCCAGTCCACAGGCAAGAAAAACTTTAAAAATTTAAAAAAGATATAAAGAATGTAAAAAACACCATTATTTTCAAATTTTCTATACATACACAAATTTTCTATACATACACATATATATATATGTATATATATATATATATATATGAAAAAAATCTACAAGAATCTATTGGACAACTATTAGGATTAAAAAGTAAATTTGTCGAGGTTGCTGCTCTTATCAAATCGATACCTAAAAATCAATTGAATATCTATACGCCCATAACAGACGACCGCAATAGTGTTATAAAGTGGTTTTTAACTGCCATTTACGACAGCATAAAAATGAAACACCCAGGAATAAATCTAAAGATATGCCAGACCTTTACAAGGCAAATGACAAAATGTTACCGGGAGAAATTTTAAAAATACATAAATGGATGTACGATGCTCATGTTTTAGAATAAGCGACATGGCAAAGGTGTCGATTTTCCAAGTCCATGAGCCCACCCAGTCAAACTCTCAACCGATATTTTTGGTCAAAATTTACATATCGATTCAGAAACATATGTGGAACATAAAAGGCAGGAAAAAGAAAAAGCATCTTGAAGAAGTAAAACAAGTCGGGGCAAATCCTGTCCCAGACGTGAAGACGTGGTTAGCGTCACAGTGATTCAGACAGCGATTCAGACAGGGTGACGATGGCACAGGACGAAGCAAACCAGTGAAAGCCAGCAGCGTCCAGGGGCCTCCTCACGTAGACGGCCGCTCGAGTCATGACAGCGGGGAAGATGACACAGTTTATTGGGTGTCGTAGGAGGAAAATGAATTCCATACACAAGGGTTCACGCTAGCTGGATTGCAGATCTAAAGTGAACATTAAACGAATCAAATTTCTGGAGAAAACATAGGAGAATATTTAAATGACCTTTGTATAAGCAAATCTCTCTTAAACAGAATCCGAAAGCAGTCACCATAAAGGTTTATAAATTGGACTGTTTTAAATGAGTCTACGAGGAAGCCAGAGAGCGGGAGAAATGATTTTCGGTGCGTGTATTCATCAAATGGCTCGTTTCCAGAACATATAAAGAACTCTAAAATCAATAAGAAAAGGACACGCAACCCAAGAGAAAAACAGGCAATAAATGTGAATTGTCACTTCACAAAAGGTATCCAAGATACCCATAAAATATATCGAAAATGCGCTCATCCTCCTTCCTCACCAGGGCAGTGAAAATGAAAACTGCAAGGAGCTATTATCGCCTGGCCACAGCCACCGGCTGACATCCAAAAGCCTAACCATCTTCGGGTGATGCCGAGCCCTGGAGCGCCCGGGACCCGACGCTGAGAAGTGTTTTAACCACCCCGGAAACGATCTTAGCCTCATCTACTCAAGAAGAGCCTATCCTGGCCGCACGAGCAAGCGATGTCCCCTTTAGGTACGTACCTCAGAAAACCTCACACGCCCAACGACCGAGAGGCACGTGCGAGGACAGCCCCAGCAGGATGACTCAGAAGACCCCACGCTGGGAACCAGGCGAGTGTCCATAATGGCCCCGCGGATGAACACACGTGGGCGTGCTCACAGGGTGGTCCACGGTGCAGCCACGCAAAACCGGGAGCGTAAACGGATGCATCCTAACGATCCGCATTTACGCGACTATGGAACGAGCGGAACGAGGACGGGCATTGGCAGGATGGGATAGCGCTCACCTGCGGGGAAGACGTGGCCAGCGATTACAAGGAGGCGATGTGAAGGCTTCGGGGTTGATCACCTGACCTCGGCAGTGGTGACATGTGTGTGCGTGTGTGCGTGTGTGTGTGTGTGTGTTCACTTTTCACTTGGCGGTAATTCAAGGCGCAGTGCATCGAACATCTCAGTTGCATGTGCATGTGTGAGTGATTTCAAAGTTTTTGCATGCACACGGATAATGGGTGAAACAGACTTTGCTAAGACAAAAACTTAAAAAGTATGTGCACGTTGTCAACCCTATCACGCTAAAAAACGTAGAAAAGATATTGAAAGAGAAAATGCTCCAGACTCAGTTCTCTGTATCTTGAAACTACCCCATAAAAATCAAAGGCTCTGTGTTTTTTGCTATGAATTACGGAGCAAAACTTTTTCTAGGGTACACGCGGAAGAAAAGGAAATAAAATGCCACAAGTCGTGAACCACGTTCTTCGGAAGCGCTGTGACAAGCATGTCCTCCGGACTGTGAAATTCACATTACGTTACTCCCCGGCCTGTATTTTAATGGATGAGAGTGAAATGGGAATATTTTATGTATTTTGCTATAGTCAGGAAATAGTAGGGAGCTAGTATAATTATGAGTAAAGCGTTTTCATTTTCTGGAATGTTTTCTTCCTGACAGAATCATAGAAGGACAGTTACACTGATGGAAATCACACTTTCTTTACTGAAGCTGCAAATTGCAGATGTGCTTCTGTTAAAATCAGGTACCAGACGCACCGTTAAGACTCTCAGGCTTCCTCGTCGTCGACACCGATACAACGTGGCAAGACCAGTGTGGGACGAGTGTCCAGCCCTGGCCACGTGACTCAGGCCATTTATTTTTCATCGATACAAATTCCCATCTTCCTGGAGAAAAGCGGGCATGACCTCTTTGTCCCTTCTTGTTGTCCTAGTCTGCTTCTCAGAAAAGAAAGTGACGTTATAGAAAAGACTGCTCAGCATAAAAGATTGTTTTTCTAACAATCTTTTGTTCCTTGTAGCCGAAGAGACTTTTTTCCCATCAGCCACGAGAAGGGCAAGCAGGTCAGTGATCTTAAAGAATTTCAAGCGCAGGTGTTAAGAATTCCCAGAGGCCGAAATAGTAAACGGGAAATACACAAATAATTTTGCACTATAAATGCGGATTTTTTTTTTTTTTATGAACTATGAAAATCACACACACAAGAAAAGGTCGAACAGTGGTAGGAAAAGTGGTGTTCGAGAAGGTGAGGGAAAGCATTTATTTGCCCACGCCTTCCTTAAGTTACACACCTATTTTTCCTTTCCTTTGCTCACGTGCTTTCATGGTCTCATTCATTTCCCTGGACTGCAGACCACACCCTGTGCTAAAATCAGCTTGAGCCTAACAGAGTTTTGCTCCTGGTTCCATTCTCCAAAAGCGCTGAGCATGATAAAGACGCTAGAAACAGCAAGAATTCCTCTAAACCCATCAGCACTCACCCTGAGCCTCCCTCCCCAGACCACTGCGGCCCCCTTTCCGGTCAAGGTCACGGTGAGCAAGCCGGGTACCGGCAGGCACCCAGATCCCCCGGCGGGCTTTGCTCCTGCAGGGCGGGTCAGCACAGAACCCCACACCGAGAAACTCCCCTCTGCTCCCCAGTGCGCCCCGTTGGGGGATGGATCCTGGCACTCTCGGCGGGAGCGGGGCTGCGTGAGAATTAAATGCTACCCGCAGCACCTGTCCGATCCGATCCGATGCCCAAACAGCAACGACCACCAGCACCAACAAAGATGCGGGACCCTGAGACGCCGCTTGCTTTTTAAGTCGTCGCCTGGACGAATCTGAACACGCCCAGGCCCGAGGACGTGCTTTACAGAAGGAAAATTCTGAATGGGTGGAAGCATTCGAACCAAGGGCCCGACCGAGAACGCAGAGGAACGCGAGGTCCCCGTTTACACCCACAGGGGGACGCAAGAGAGCGGACGGATCGATGCTGAGCGCTGGGAAGATGCAGGGCACCGGGACCTCACGTCCTCCTGGGGTCAGAGGACGTCCGGTGTAGCCGTTCCGGGGACAGAGTGCCACGAGGTTCCGGTCGCGCGTGCGTCCACCCACAGCTGAACCTCCGTGCAGCGCATCCACAGGTGTGGTTACACGCCCGGCGTCATGGCCGCACCGGGCCCCAGGGAAGTGAGTACTAAGAACCACGTCGGACCTGGCAGTGCAGGTGAGGAGGCGAAGGCCACCTGATTCTCCACGCCCAGGGAGAGGGCGGAGACACGGGCACAGGTGCGCATTACGGATGTGCCTCACCGTGCCGCATGCAGAAGACACGTAACCTGCCTACGGCGACGCAGACGGGTCCTAAAAATAAAGTAACGGGGACTCTGAGGTAACCTCGGAAGTGACGAGAAGACGGGGGTCAGAGCCCCTGCTGGCTCCTCCTCCCGTTTCTTCCCCTTGCCTGCCAGCGGCGAACGGGCCCTCCTCCATCATCTCGAATCCGGGGGCTTTATATCTCCCACGTTAAAGAGAATTTGGAATCAGAGTGGCTCACATTGTCCCGGTTATGTTTTCTCGAAAATAAGAGAGGAATGTGTGAAAATACAGAGCCACGAAAAGGGAACAGAGAACCCAGACATCAGCCCACGTAGACACAATCGACTGCTGGGGTTTTTTGGGGGGGTGGGAAAGTTAACAGCGGGGACCCCTACCGACGGGTGAAGTATTGCATCGTTAGACCAGGGACCTGATTAGGTGTTCGCGCCTCAGCCCCATCCTTCTCCAAATACAAGGAAGGAAGGCCGAACGCCTTCGGAGAAAATGGCACAGCCTCGGGAACACGGCGTGAACCGCCCAGCAGCCCCTGGTTTTGAGGGCCCTGGCCTGACCGCTAAGAGCTGGGGAAGAATTTAAAATGGGATCTGAATCGTCGCCCTGTCTCATACTGTGACGTGACCTTGGACGCAGCCCTGAGCCTGTTTGCACATGTGTAAAGAAGACCCACCTCTCAGGATCAAGATCCAACGAGATCACGAACAGATGAGCTTTGAGGACATTCGGCTTAACTGGACCAGTCACAGAAGGACAAATACTATCCGGTTCCACGTACAACAGGTCCCTAGAGTAGTGAAAGTCATAGACGCAAAGTATCGGGTGGGTTGGGGAGGAGGGAGCAGGGCAGGAGAGAGGAGGAAGAAATAAGGAATAACTGCTTAATGGGTACGAAGTTTCACTGTCACAAGACGTAAACATTCCAGAGACTTTTTTTTTTTTTTTAAATCATAAGCATTTAATATAATACCTTTTTTTTGGCCATCCTGCTTTGGCATTTATTCATTTTAAACGAGAAGAATGGTAGATGTGTTCTGGGTCTCTCTTGATCTAGAAGCAAGAACAGACCTTTGATGCTTGTTTCTTCATCTGTAAAATGGGGATGGCGTGGTTGCCCCAGCTTGGTGGCGAGCGGGGAACACGGGGTGGGTTGCTGTCACCCCGTGGGTTGAGAATCCACATCCACACAGAGGAAACAGGAAGCTGTTTTTCTCCAACAGCATAAGACATAACTCCCCTTGTTTTATTCCAGTAAGGGCATCGCATCCATAAAAAGAAAGTCGTAACAATTCCAGGCCCTTACAGGAATTAACTTCAATGGCTCGTAATTGGTTTAAATGTTAATGCTTGCGTAATGCATCGTTTCTTTATTAAAAGGCCATGGCAGAAGCACACATCATCCCGTTTCAAAAAGCGCCTCGGGAAACATCTTTCCCAGAGCCTCCGATGATTTAAAACTGATCTCCTGGAGCTCACCCTAGTTCTACATTCTTAACAGCAGACAGAACCGTTTCTTTCAATTTTAAGTCAAACTGTTTTGAGGACACGGAGTTGAGTTATGTTGCTATTTTCAGAGTGTGCTCACGGGTTTATTTCATCTTTCTTTGATAAATAAAGGTACGGGGAGGAGGCAAAGCACCATGTCATCGATTTCAGATCCGTTTCCGTGTGACATGCCTTGATTTTTCCAATGACCAGACGCGTGTCGTGAGCAGGTGTGTCTGCCACGTGCACGCTCGTCACTGTTAATCGCACCCCACAGGAGAATTCACGACTGTGAGGCACGTGGGGGAGGGGGCCAGCTGCGCAGCAGCCCACGTCGAATGAAAATGGTATCTGCTTTCTCCTTGAGTTTCCTCTGGTCACCTGCCATTCACCCCTGTGTCAGGACACACACGACTATGAAGGTCAGAAAGCGGCCGGAACACAGGCCCTGCCCTCAAGGCCCTCAAGCGAAGGGACAGCCATAGGCCAACGTGGACAGAGCCGGGGAGGCGGGGGACGAGCCGCTGGGCACGGCCCTGGGCCGGGGCTCGGTTCTCCCAGGGATGACAGCAAACCGGACTTGGAGGACGTGGGTTTGGAGCTGGGTCCTGACAAATGCTCCTGCCAAGAAGGGGATGAAATCCACCCTTAGTCAGCAGAGAACGGGGGAAGCAGCCCTTCGAGACAGTACCCCGCGCAGAAGCTTCCTCCGCCAGCGCCGAGCGGGGCGCTTCTGAGCCGACTCAGTGAGCAGAGCGGCCTGGACGCGAACGGACACTAAGGGCCGTCCCAGCCCCGCCTCACGACCGACGTCACCGCCATGTCTCATCCGACCCTTCGCGAGGGCTCAGGACTTACCTTAGGAGGACAGACAAGTTTTGGTATTTACGACTTTTATTTAGGTTCAAGTATATTCACACAGCCAAATAATTATCCCTAGGTGGACATATGCATCATAAATATATCTAAACACATGGGTTGAAAAAATGTGACAAAAAGGATGAGGACGAATGTCAAATATGAACATGCGGTACACACGCACAGTACATGCAAATACGACACACACACTTGACAGACATGAATGCACACACACACAGGCAATACACGAATGCACACAGACACATACAGACATGCACACACTGTACAAAGATTAGACACACGACATGCACAGACATGCAATGCACGACAAACACACACAGACACACATGTAATACAATAACACCATTACCACCTATGACACACAACACACGCATCATGAGACACACACAGACATGCACACACAGACGACATTGACACAGACACGAGCAAATATCAATAACAGGTCACAAGACACGTTGCTCACACGCATACACACTCTGTATACACACGCATCACACACACAATGACAGAACACACACACTTAAATAATAATACAGCACACACAATACACTGTAATAATCAAATATCGCCACAGTACAACACACTGCTGAACACACATGTACAGACACACCATGCACCTGTATACACTGCACACACACACAGCACATCATTATACACACTGTGTACACAGCACACACACGTAAGATGTGACGACACACACAGCACACACACTACGTGCGCACGCTGCATACCTCGAGGACGTGTGCATCCTGCGTCAGGACGCACAGCAAAGTGCTCAGGGCCTGGAGGGGGTGGGGGAGGGAGAGAAATGTGATCAACGAAACACTTGAAACCAGCACGGGGCGGACAGAGAGCCACAGGGAGAGCATGTCCCAAGCAGAAAGGTGCCCGCCGTCCGAATTTTAAAAACAGGCAGAAAACGAATTAACCACCTGAAGAACATCTTCGGCCCCCCCCGGGCGTGGATGGGCTCACGGCCCAGCTCGCAGGCCTGCGGCCCCGGCTAAACCCATTCCCCCGGCTTAAAGGCCACGGTGCCAAAGAGAAAAGCTGAACCGGGACCGGGTCTCTGGTCCCGAAAGCGTCGTTTCCTTCTAGCACAAACAGAAGTCACGGACGAGACCTCACGTCCCAAAACAGACGCCTCCAGGGACGACACGGGTTACCGATGAAACTGTCTCACTGCAAAGCAGCCCCCCATGTAGAAGGACAGGGGGCCCCTCACCCCCGGCTGATGGCAGGTGTGCCGCCTGCGTGCCCCGTGTTACTACCTCTTCAGATTTTTATTTCTAGAGGAGTTATAGATCACAGACATGGTGTGAAATCTCCCGACGGTAGTAAGGCGTATGCATAGTTACACTGTGCGTTCACCTCCCATAGTTAGATTTCTTCCTGTCACCACATATTGGACCCCTTGACCCCGTCTACCTCCCCCCTCCCCTCTGGTAACCACCAGTCGATAGTCCATGTCCATGAGTCGCTGTTTGTTTGTCCTGTTCATTTGTTGCTTTTAGGTTTTTATCTCACATATACGTAATATCATGTGATTTTCAACTTTTTCTGTCTGTCTTATTTCGCTTAGCACGATTATCTCGAGGCCCATCCATGTTGTCACAAATGGCAGTATTTCATCTCTTCTTGTGGCTGAGTACTATTCCATTATATATATGTACCACAGCTTCTTTATCCAATCATCTATCGTAGGACACTTCGGTTGCTTCCACGTCCTGGCCACCGTGAATAGTGCTGCTGTGAACATCGGTGTGCAAATATCTTTCGAATATGAGTTTTCAAGTCTTTGGGGTAAATACCCAGGAGAAGGATGGCTGGATCGTATGGTAGCTCTTCATTGTGACGTAAGGTTTTGTGCTTCAAAGTCTGGGCTGAGATGAGGCAGAGACCACTGTGCATGCGCTCCCCCTCCTCCGCCTCCCTCAGGTCACCGGTCCCTGTAAACGGGGTTCCAAAACCACACGGCGCCAGAGCATCTAGGTCCACTTCTCTATCTTATGGGGCTCTTGGCTCCTGTTCCCCAACAAAGCCCATGTGCGACCTTAACCAACCAGGCAGCTCTGTGGTGTCCGTGCAGCAAAGGGGTTTTACATAGAGAATCCAACTCAGACACCATGGGAGATGGTGCCAGGGACCAAGGAGGGTGGCAAAGATTTTCCTTGGGCTCAAATAAACGCGGCATCATACGATTACCAGCGAATGAGGGAGGAACACACAGCTGCTCTGCCATCTCGGGGAGGTGTCTTCCGAGGCTAAGGCAGGTGCCCCCTGCATTAACTCGGCGGTCTGAGCCCAGAGCTGCACCACCACGACGGGGCTTGCAGGCCAGCTGCCCTCGGGTCACCGTGTCCTCGTGAGCACGTGGACTTCGAATGTTCGCGGAGAACTGCACACAGAATCGGATGTTGTGATTTTTAAAACATCTTACCGTCTCGTGAGTGCAAACAGATTCTTAGCAACAGGAGCGAAACGGGGAGATGAAGTGTGGAATGATTTCCAGGTTCGTACGAACGTGAGTCCCTTGGCCTTGGAGGTGCCCCATCAGCTTTAAGACATGACTCTCACGCCCCGCTTCGGGAGGTCAGTCGTCTCAAGTTCCTGTCCATTTCCAGCCACATACAATACCTGATCCAGGTCCAAAACGCAAAGGTCGCCGGATCAGATGCAAAGCTGAGAAGCTGCCCTGCCAAGTGAAAAGGCGGAGGAGGAAATTTCATCACGATCCATTCGCGGGAACTTAAGATAGAGCATCGTCACTGTCGTGCACACATATTCAAACTGGAATTTGAAAAGCATTCCACCTGTGTCATTTGAAAAGATTCAAGGTATTCAAGGAGGTATTTTATATATTTCATGTTTTTCTAAGCACTAAAGTTTCCCACAAAACAAGCCTCGGAGTGTACGTCAGTCATTCAGCCCAAAGAAAAGGCGATCAGAACCAAAACACGCAGATCCAACTCAGACTGATCTGGAGCCGGCTTCCTAAGAGACTCTGACGTGCTCTACGCGACACGTATCGACTTTAAAAATGGTGACGTCGAAAGAAACGACGGAGCGATGCGGAAGGCGAGCCCGGCCGTCGAAGCCGGAGTCTGCGTCCGAGCCGTCCTGGTGCTTGTCTCCCACGTGGCACGGCGATCGCACCTGCTGTTTATTAAGCGAATGAAGGACGGACATCAAGATACGGGCACGAATCGGGGGGAATAACAGCGAAATGAAGGCGCGGATGAGGAAGGCCCCACGGGGAGGAACCGCCGAGGACGCAGCCTCCGATCCCGCCCCTGCAGCTGACGCGTCACGTGGAGCCCGGCGCGGCCCAGTCTGAGGGTCGGCTGCGCCCCCTGGGAGAGGAGGCGCCGGCCTGTGCCCCCCACGAGGCCTGGGGTCTGCGTTCACGTCATCGCGCTCCAGGGCCGTGGCGGGCGAGTGGGCGCATACGCAGAGGCCCCCGTTACAGTCGGGCAGGGTGTCATCCTGCGAGCTCAAGGGGTATCGGGCAGATCGGGGGACATCTCGGAATTCTACGTTTATCACGGCAGTTTCCCTGCAGATCACAGGCGAGGGTCTCACGGAAGGTGTGGCCGTTTCTGCTACACACTTAACAGGGCCATTTGGGACGGCCGTGCTGGAAACGGGAAATCGAGTGAGAAATATGTACATATATTCAATAGTACATGTATAGCTAAACTTAAAACACACAGCTATCCTGAAAATAGAGTTTTCGATAATATTTACTACAAAATACATAGTAAATATATCAAATATGTGATAGCAAATATTATCAAAAGTTCTATATATTTTAAGTATAGCTCCATGTTTTAAAATAAATATTTTAAAGACAGGTTGTTGTTCAGAGCAGAGCATTCTGGAAGAATCCCTTAGAAATGCCCGACAGTGGTTCTCCCTTAAGAGTAGACTTTGGAGCACCTGCTCATGCTTAATTTTCGCCTTATATATTGATATATATGGGATATATTACCTTGATGATGAAAAAGTTAAAATGCCTACAAAGCTGGCCAGTACGGATTCGATTAGGCTTTATAAGTAAGATGCACGCTCTCCACTGCTTCGAAGACGCCAGGGTGCGGTGTGACGCCGCATGAGTGACTTCCTGCTGTTTTTCGGGCGGTGGGGACGGGGCGGGTCCTGCTGCTGTTGACCTTCAGGCCGTCTCCAGATCTGGAGCCACCTCAGAGTGACCCGGCTCCTGCAAAGGCAAACTAAGTGTCGTCCACTTAATATTTAGAGATGTCTCCTTGTCCGTCTTCCCACCTCCAAGGACGACCGACCCAAGGTCGAATGCCTTTCCTTCGCGGTTTAGGGATACGCGGGAGATTAAAGGGCAGGTGTCTGACGATGCATGGGACACACTTTCCAGATCTGTACCTTCTCTCACACTGGCTCTCATTAGCTGTGCAGAAGGAGCCTAGAGTATATCAAACCTGTGTCGTATTTCCCATCAATATCTAACGAGTGAAATTCAGCTAAATGATATGTCGCCGGAAATCCCGCAAGAAAAAGTTTTTGCTGAATTTTCAAACTGATTCCCAAACCCTTCCAGAACCTACCTTGAAGGAAAGATAATGGGGACGAATCGTTTTAAGTCCAACTTCAGAAATGCAATTAGAGACGACCTTGGACAGCTGTGGCTTTTCATGTGCGATTCCGGGGCGCATTCAAACGGTTTGAGATTGCTTGCCAAATCTGGGAAAACTGTTTTTTTCCCCTCTCCTTCTAAAGAGCTATTTGTTCACATTCTTTGCTTTTTAAACAAGGTTCCAGAGTCAACTGGGGAGGAAGAAAGAATGGGCTTAGCTTTTGTCATAAGTAGGGCTTGCTGTACTTTCGTAAATGCTTTTTGTTCTGCTGGGTACATGGGTTTTGAGCACCTGCTCTTCATATATTGCAAATAAACGGGAGCCCGGATAGAAATCTCTCTTCCATTAAAAACAGAGAGAGAGATTTGGGAAACCACTTGCAATTGGGAGGAAAAAGCTATTGGCTGTGGTTTTTTCTTTGACTTGTTTTTCCCCCAAGAGAAATACAGAGAGGAAAAAAAAAATGCCTTCATTAAATGTCTTCAATAGTTTTTGAAAGTGGCTATGGAACAGCTTGCAGGATGCCGATCCAGCCAGGCGCGGCTGCGAGGCCACCGTGCCGAGCCCGTGCCCCTCCGTGAAGTCTGTGCTTGCTTTCCTGGGGAGGGCAAAGGCGCTGGGTCTATCGTTCGGGTGATCAACAGAGGACAAACTAGCTACCGCACTGGACCCTGGGGCCACTCAGGGTGGAGGCCGGAGCGGGGAGCACCGACCCCTGGGCCTTGAAAGAACAAACTGTCGTGTGTGTCGCTCGGAATAAACAGTATGTCTGACCGTGGCCCAGTGGTCAGGCGTGGGAAGGGAGGACGGCCTGTCTCCTCCTTCGAGGCTGCGAATGTATCAGAACAAACTCATTTTCCATCTATTCGTTCGGCTGGCATTGACGGAGAGCTGGGGCCAGCGACAATTTCTCCTCATCAGAAACCGCTGCAGGACAAAGGCGATGCTGGAGATGCTCGCGAGACAGAGCTCCGAATGCCCTCCCGGGACCTGGCCCAGCACCGGGAGCTCAGGGACGTGTCGCCCCCGAAGTGGGCCTGGGCCCCCGTGTCGCTGTTTTTGGGGCCCGTAGGGGTCACAGAGGGTGCCGCGGATGCCACGATTACTGCAGTCATTCGAGATGTCCCCATCGCGGGAGAGAGAAGGGACGAGCGTCGTGGGCCTGGCTGGCCTGTGCTCAGGGCCCGGGATGGAGAGGTGACCTGGGATGACGGGGGGAGGACTTGACCCTGGGGGCCCTAATGGAATGAAACGAAACTTACACACACACAAGGGCGGACACGTGCCTTTCCGTCCGGGCCCCGGCGTGACTCGGCAGGGCCCTAACCCCACACACACGGCCTCACCCTTCGGCGTGCTCACCCGTCTCCCTACTCAGCACGAGAGGCCGTGGTGACCCCCGACCTCAGGGCCCTTTCTCCAGTCACTGAGCACCCCTCCCACTCGATTCCGCTTCCTCGTCTGTCCCCTGACGCGAAGAAGAATGCAGGACGGTCACCAAACCTCACTGCGGCCGGGGCCGTTCCCAGAGCTTCGTCTGCGCAGCGCCCTGCGCTCCATGTGGACGGTGGGGGACTCCGGGGCCCGGAGGGGGTAAGGAGCTGGCGGCGGCGGTCACATGAAGCCCGAACGTGAAGCCTGAACGCCCGTCCCCAGAACCCCGTCTCCCCGCGAGCCCCAGAGTCGTCCTGACGCCCCCTCCTGCCGGCCCCCCGTCTCCTCGCTCACCCCACTGCCCACGGCCGCCACACCGCGGCTTCGCAGACAGATGGGGCTTCGCTGGCCGTCGGCTAAGTCTCCTTTCCAGCCGGTGACGACGCCACCTGCACTCAGGACGCCGCTCGGAGAAACACACCTGCAACGTCCGGGCGGGGACCGCACGTGCGACCCGGAGCACATGTCCCTGCCTTTCCGCACCGGCGCCGGCGTCGCAGCGGGAAGATGCTCCAGGCTTCGGGCATGCGGGGCGCGCACGGGCGCGTTTCTAATCACGGTGCGGGGGCTCACGATTTAGCCCCAAATCTATAAAATCTGAGAGACGGCGTGACGTCCGCAGGAGTCCAGGGCAGCCACCGCGACGAGGCGGGGTGCGGCCGCCCGCGTGACGGCTGCCACGGCAACGGGTCCTGCCCAGACTGGGGCGCGGGGACCGACGCCGGCACGGCGCCCCCGTGCTCACGCGCGGCGAGGCTCCGCGTGTCTGTGCCCGTCACGGCGCCGCGCTTCCCTCCACGAGCGGCCCGGGGACTCGCGCTGGCCTCGCCGCCGTCCGACAGATGGGGAAGCAGAGGCTCCGAGGAGCAGGCGTCACGCGGAAGGTCACGCAGCTGGGACAAAGGACAGGCGGCCGTGTCACGGCGTCACCTGGCCGCAAATGTCCCCCTTTTGCAGTGGGACCGGCCCGGCCCCCCTGTTAAACCCCCCACTCATCAAAGCATCTACATTTTGGAAGAAGGTTGCGCAATCTTTTCCTGCCAGAGGCATCATTTTCCTTATAAAAACCACCGATGGAAAACAAAACTGTAGCACGTGGGGCCGCGAAGAGATACAGGAGTGACCCGCACCCCGATCTTTTCACCACTTAGCTTTCTGTTCCCTGAACGAACCATAGCTAAGAGTCCTTCCAGAATGTCCTGGTTTAAGGTGCAGATTTTTTCATTTGCGTGAAAGAGAAGGGTGCCCTGAAGTGGGGAACGCTGGTCAGTGACCCCACTGTGCAGATTCTTAACCGGGCCACAGGAGCAGAAGTTCGCCTTGATCTGATTGACAGAAAGGCAAACTGTGAGAGGTGGGTATTTTTCATAATCGGAGAGGCACAGAAATGCAGTTATTATTATTTTTTTGATTACAGTTTTTAACCTCTGATAGAACAACTTAGAGTCGCCAAAATTTCAAAAGCCGAGAAGCACGCACTTATGAATCATGTCACATTTACAAAAAATATTTAAATTTTGCAAAGCGAAAAGTAGCTGTTTTACTGCTGAGAGGCAATTTTTGCAGTTCTTGAGGTGAAACTTTTTACAATTCTAGCTATTAAAACGATGAGCGGCGACTTGGATAAAATACGAATCGGAAGATGCTCAGATAAGAGGCACCGGGGGCTCCGGAACCAGAAACCCCCGTGAGCTCGTGGGACCCCGCCTCCCCCCTCCAGTCTGCCCTTTTGAAGCAGAAAAGTGCTGTCTCCGCCCCCATCCCCGCCCCACTCACCGAGATGGAGCAGGTGTCATCCTGTTTGAACCAGATCCCGAGGCCCAAAGGAGCCTGGAAATTCAGACCCAGATGTTCATTCCAGTTTAAAATGTGCCTTCACTTAACACGTTAAGTGACTAATAGCACAAACGGTACTCAAGGATGCTAAGGAAAAAAAAAAAACATGAAGGCTGAAAGAAATTAACAAAGTGCGCCGTGCAAACCACGCAGACGACGAGAGGTAATCTCAGGAACCACGGATCTGTTCCCTAAGCATTTGGTTTTTGTTTTCCATCATTTTACTGCAAACATTAAACAACAAACAGCAAAAAGAGTTGAAATAACTGTAGAGGGAACACCCACACGTCCGCCTCCGAGATCCTAGGGCTGTTACGATCTCGCTGTCTTTGCTTTCAAGCTTTGTTTTCATTTTCATAGTCAGCTTTATTGTAACCGTACGTTGGGGTGAATTATAATCAGCATAATCATGGCTCTGTCAGTTATGGGACAAACCAAGAGTCAACGCGTAAGCGAAGGAAGCACGTCCATTGAAGTAAAACATATTCAACGACAATGACCCAACGACCAGCATCTGCCAGGGCCGAACTTGGAGGGGGAGAGGGGGCGAGGGGGCGGGGGCAGGACCTGGGCAGGACAGTCTGAGGGCCGGAGTCCCAGACGGACGAGACCCCCGAAACACGCGTATTGCCAAAAGCTACACATATTCTTTCTAATCGAAAGTCTGTGGGAAACTAAACTCGAGGGTGAGCGCCCCTCGGCGTGTCCCAGCGTCAGCATGGTTTACCTTTAGGGTTAAAAGCCTTTTCTGGGGTCTTTACCGGAGCAGGTGACTCCAGCAGGACTCGGCAGACTCCTCCCCAGGGCCGGTGACACCTTGACCTCGGCCTCCTGAGACTCCCGGCCGGGAACGCAGTCCCGCCCGCCTGGACGCCTGGACTTCCGCAGGGCCGGGACCGGGGGGTGACGATGGGTGCTGTTTACGCTGTCATTTTGTTACACGGCAGGAGGAGAGTGACGTCCTGCTCCGCTCGCTCGTCCGGACTACGGCGTCGGAAGCCGATGCAACGTCGGAGAGAAGAACACGCCTTAGGGGTGTCAAGCGGGGTCTGGGAGCTTGGAAGACGCCTCCTCGGCCGCACAGAGTCCGCTCTGTCCTCGCCCCCGTAAACCCGCGTCCTGATCCTCCCGGCACGGAGCCTCAGACATGCTGACCCCTCAGGGACGCTTCTGCGCCCCTGAGCCTCGTGACCCCGGACGAGGCCTCGCTCTCTCCCGTCCGGATCCAGGTCCTCACCCCACAACCCGTCTTCCTCTACTGCTGCCGCACCGCGGGGTCACCCTTGCGTGCGTGTGATTGCTTATGCAGTGTCCTGCCACGACCCTCCCCTTGCCCGACACAGTCCCTGGGGATGGGGTCGGCCCGCGGTTGTAAACGGTGCATTTCCGGAAGCTCACGTGCCGTCATGGGGGCTTCTGCCGAGAACGTGCTTGAGAACTTGTCCCCGAGGAGTGCTTGCAGATGTGGGTGCAGGTGCAGTGGGAAAGCCCAGAAAATGGGCTCGGAGGTAACGGGGCAGCTCGAGAGTCCAAACCCCACAAGGCCCAGGGCAGGCACTACGGTGTCGCTTCGAGTTTTGCAAAGAGAACCTGATGCTCTTTCTAAACTACTCTGAGCAGAGCCCAGAGCGTGGGCTTTCTCGTTCACCCGTGGTGTTCGTCTCGTCTGAGTCGCTGGCACCGATTTTACTTGTCATCGGATCCTGGTCCTTGGGACGGCCAACTCGCAGAAGCGAAGGCTGAATGCGTGTCATCACGGGGCTCAGCGTTTTTCAAGTTTGAACTGAAAAGTCTTCATGGAAAAAGGGAGAAACATTTCTTCTCTTGGTCAAATGGCTAAGTTGTTCCCAGGCAGTCATGGCCGAGTCACCTAGACATGCGAATGAACCCGGTGACAAAGGTCGCCCTGACAGCGAACCAATGTCATTATCGCCTTCGGAAGTCACCTGAGCCTCGGGCAGCTGTGGGACCGCACGCCGGGCCGCATACCGGAGGCACGACGGTGTGAGCATCACGCACGTGCCTCCCCCGCGGGCCACGAGGCCGATCCCGCCCGAGGACAACGCAGACGACCTGCATCGATGCGCAGACGTCGGGGGGGTCACTGAGTCCGAACGCGCACGCCGCGGCCTCGTCCCAACCCGCCTTTGACGCTCCCTCGGATGTCCCACGTCATCTCGAAGTTCCTGCACTTCGGTGCCCTAGGCGTGTCGGACGGCCGACCTCGGGCCCCGCGCGTCCCGTCCCAGGGCACGGTGGGAGGACGTGGGGGACACGCAGAGACGATCTGGGTCTCGCGGGGAGCGTGCTGCTGCCTTTCCTCTTTCGTGTCCTTCGGACCACACTGTCTCGGGGTGACGCTCACGTGTCTCCAGCATGACGTCAGCCGCTGCGAACGCCCTCTCCACACAGACAGCAGCTTCCAGCCTGGAGCTGTCATGGGCGCCGTCTCCAGCGAGGTGAGTGACACCGGTTTGCTCTGAAGCACCGCCCTGCTGGCGTCTGCCGCCGTCCCTCCAGGCAGCCTCCACGTGCCACGCGCTCCGCCCTCCCCGCGGGCTGTGACCTCATGGACACCGGCGATGGGCTCTGGCCCCGGAGACTCCAGCAGGAGATGGGAAGGAGGGCGGAGCATGACCAGCGAGGTGACTGCTCCGTCTGCCCCTCGTGACTGCTTCACAGTGGCTCTCCCTGCCCCTCTGAGCCTCAGCGGGTCTCAGCAGCGCCGATGCCAGCTCCAGGGTCCTGCGTGGCCCAGAGTCTCCCGACACCCACCTCGCTGCCATTCGCCCCTTTGGAAATGTGCTGTCTTCACACCGTCCTCATTGGACTGTTCTGGCCGAGACCCTGGCCGGCACCTCCACTGATGCCCCTTTATGTGGGCTGCCCACTTACCTGGCAGAGAAGGGCAGCCTCAAGGCCAGGTGTGGACCCAGGAAGCCCAGTCTGCCCAGAGATGGGAACCCACAACTTATGAGGCAAACACAGGGCCCCGGGCTGCACCTTCTCCGTCGGAGTAGAGCGTGAGAAACGAGGCCCGCAGCGCCAGCCCCCGCCCCCGGCCTCCCCCAGCCTGCGGGCACAGCCTCCAGCCTTGAGGACAAAACGGAGCCTTTGCCAAGAGATGGAAGAGCTTACAGACCGACGGGCAGAGTCTGGAGCCACCTGCAGCCTCGTTTGCTTGGCTGACTGCCTTTATTTTAAAAGCGTTTTGAACTGGACACCAAAACCTAAAATTTGGACATTTTCATATAAAAATCCATTTTTCTCTTGAAATTGTTAGAACCGACCCCACTGGCACCACCGGACCGAGCTTCCTGGGGACGCACCTGTGATCTCCAGCTTAGCACGACCAGGTCCCCCGCGCTGAGGGGGAGACCCCAGGGGAGGGGAAAGGCAGGAGGCCGTCTGTGCTGACCACGGTGCTCCCTCGGACTCCCGAGTTCTTGCGACTCCGGAACTGGTTAGTGACCGGCCGTCCCGCAGACTCAGACTGCGGGGTGTCAGCGAGGCGACGAGCAGGCTCCCCTAGACGTGCGGGGTCCTGGTGTGGCCCGTGCTTTCCCTGCCAGCGACGTCCCAGCAGCCCGACGCTTCCCGCGGGCCCTTCTGCCCGGGCCGTCTGTTTCTTTAGTGACCGCTGTGCTGCCCGAGCTCGGCTATCACGCTTTCTTTGTCACGTCCCTGTACGGCCACCAGACCAATCCGTCTGCCGTCACCTCGCATTCTGAGCCAAACCCAAAATAGATACGAATCTTTATAACAAACCGTGGTGCCAGCTGTCAGTACTCGTGCGGGACGGAGGGGGCCGGCTGTTTTCATCCCGAGATGCATTTGGCGAGGACGACTCGATTTCACACTTTCTCCCATGAGCCGAATAAAAGCTAACCACGCCTTCGGCTGCTAAGGGTATTAAATTGGTTAGACCCTGTTAACAAGTCTGTTAATTGTTCCCACATTTTATTGGAGAAAACGTCTTATTTCAAAAAAAATATATCTAGTTCACTCGCTGCAATAACTTTTGCTCTACAAACATAATTATACGGCCGTTCACAATTTATTCTGTTATTAAGCAATTATATTCCATGTACCTTGTAAGAGTCATTTTGTCCAATATATACACGTAGCAATAATTACACATATCATTATACGTGCAGCAATATGTATTATATATAGCAACATGTATAATATTTATGTCACATAGTAGCGATCTTGCTTATATCTGTGTGTACAGAAGCACTTTGCACCAAGACAAGCGTGTCACGGAATCTCCATGTACCCCAAGAAGAATCAGGAGGATGCCACCTTGCTGAAGCTCAAATGGCTCAGCTTCACCAATGACATCGCGCACGTACGAGCTCCGCAAGGAGATGCTGGCTGGCAAAATATTCCAGGCTGACCACAGAGGGCAGGTGATGGGCTGGGCAGCCTGAAGGAGGCGTGGGTGGTGGGCACCAGCCAGATGCAGCCAGCCTCGCCGGGGTGAGCCCGTCCGCTGTACCTCGGCCTATCTGCATGGCCACCCCCGTTCTCCATCAGGCGTGACCTGTGCTGGTTACAGGTCTCATGAAGGGCAGAGAGGATGCTTGGGAGGGGGCAATGAAGGGGTCCTTAGGAAGAGCTATTTAGCATCGACTGGTACTGACGAGCCATCGTGGCATGGGGTGAAGGCTGTGACCGGGATGGGAGGTACCACCTGTACCATTTGAACAGGTGTACGCAGAAGGTCAAGGTTAGGGGGCCACCCTCCCCTGGGGTCATCACTGCAAAACCACAGAAACCAAACCAGAGAAAGAATTTTGTGTTTTGGTTCTAAAACTGGATTCCCAACAAAAACAACTCTCTTAATAAAAAAGTGAACACACGTGAATACACACATATACACACACACATAATGAAAAATCTACTCAAAACTGATTTCGGGAAGAAGGTGCTCTTTTATAAAGACTGAATTCGGAGTCTGAGTCACAACAGCTGAGGTTGCAATATTTTAATCGCAAACACTTTGCTCCCTGGGAGAGAGAGAGCTGAAGGCTGGGCACTTTCCCCAGGCGGGGACGTCACTTCCAGCCAGTTAGCGTGGGCTCAGTCGACTCTCCAGGACGGGGGTCCCTCTCCCACTTTCCCAGGGACGGTGGGCACCAGGGATTGGGGGACATCTGATATCGCACTGACCCGCTGGGGTCTTGGGTCCTCGTGGAGCCCGTTTCCGGCGGCAGGCAGCAGGCAGTGTGTGGCAGCCCCTCCTGGGTGGACGTCAACCCCTCGGCCGTGTCGGCAGCTTCGGCCCTACGCTCTGTTCGACCAGGAGGGACTTGAACCAGCAGGTCCGTGTGCCTCACGGCTGAGTGTCAAACAGCCGTTCCTGTGGGTGGCCCAGGGCTCGACGGTGTCAGGCATGATGGGAAGTGGCCCCAGGAGCAGCTTAGAGACCAGGGAGTCTGGAGCCGCAGGTGGGGAGCGGGGCCCGGGCTGCTGTGGTGGGCGGGGGGGCTTCGTGATTTAACGAACGACATCGAGAGCCGTGTCGTGGTGGACGACGCAGCTGTGTGTGCACACTCTCGTGCCTGCACGCCGGAGGGAGGCAGGGAGGACACGCAGCTGGATGAAGGGTCTCAGGGGACCCAAGTAGAACAGGTGGTACCTCCCGTCCCGGTCACAGCCTTCACCCGGTGCCACGACGGCTCGTCGGTACCAGTGGATGCTCCAGAGCTCTTCCTAAGGACCCCTTCCTTGTTTTAAACCCCCGCTCTCTGCCCAAAGGCACCTTCGACCTCCTTGTAGCTCAGTGAACTCATGCGTAAAGCAGAAAAACACTAGAATATACGGCACATTAGAGAGTCGTCGGGAGGGTGTAATAAAGTCACACTCAGGAAGCATCGATGCAGCAAATGCTCAGTGACAGCGTCACCACGACATCACCCTAAGTGCTGCAGTCAAGTTCAGTTGAAATGCCTTGCTCCTGCTCACACGCGCACGCACGCGCACACACACGCACACACACACGCATACACACACGCGCGCACACACAATTAAACAATGCGCAGAGGACCTGAATAGACATTTCTCCTAAGAGGACATACAGACATATGAAAAGATTCTCAACGTCACTAGTAATCAGGGAAACGCAAATCAAAACCACAATGAGATGCCACCTCATACCCGTCAGAATGGCCATCATCAATGAGTCAACAAACAAGTGTCCGTGAGGATGTGGAGAAAAGGGACCCTTCATGCACCGGTGATGGGATTGCACATGGGTGCAGCTACTACAGAAAGCTACGAATATTCATCAAAAAATTAAAAACAGAATTACCTTATGACCCAGCAAATACCACTTCTGGGTATTTATCCGAAAAGATCCAAGACACTTATTTGAAAAGATCTACGCACCCCCATGTTCACTGCAGCGTTGTTTACAATAACCAAGAGATGGAAGCCACCTAAGTGCCCATGAATAAATGACTGGATGAGGAAGAGCTGGAATATATACAACGGAATATTACCCAGCCACACAGAAGGATGAAATCGTGCCGTCTGCAACGCCATGGACAGACGTAGAGGGCACTGTGCTGAGTGGGGTACGTCACACAGAGAAAGACAGATGCCACATGACCCCACTAACATGCGGAGTCGAAACAACCAAATAAATTAATAAACAAAACAGAAACAAACTCAGATGCAGAGAACTGAAGGTTGCCAGACGGGAGGGGGTCAAAGGGCGTGGGGTTAAGACGTGCAGAGCGTCAGGTCCGAAGGTGTCAGGGTCGCGAGCACGGCACAGGGAATGGAGTCGGCAACACCGCACTAACCACGTGCAGCGCCGGTGGGTGATCGCGCCGCAAGTTACAGAAATGTCTCGCCCGACGCCGTAGACCTGACACTAATATTGAATGTCAACTGTAATTGAAAAAATAAAACTAAAGACTAAAAAAGTTAATGGAAAAAAGAAACGCTTGCTTCTGGGTACTCGCCGAAAAGCTGTTTGCGGTCGTGAAGCTGGGCTGACGATGCTGCCACCTCTGCTGCAGCCACGGGACCGCGCCCCACCGTCATCACCCACGCCTGGATGGCGGCCGAGGGCACGGACGCTGGGCAGGTGGCCCGGAGCCTGGGTTCCGGCCCACCCCTCCCTGCTGCTCTGTGTTTCCAGGCCGCTGGCTTGTCCCCTCTGGGCCCGAGTGGCCTGTCCGTGAAGCGGGATGGCACCAGCACCCAGGGCGTCGGTCTGCTGTGAAGGGTAAGCGGATCGTGTCTAAAACGAAGGACTCGGAGCGTTTCCCTCTGCACGGGGAGGGCCAGGTCAGAGTGTGGCTCTCAGCCCGCTCCTGATCTCTGTGCTCACTCTTGCTCTGGCTGGTGTCACGGGGGACCCGCCACCCTTCGGGGAGCCCCTGGCGTTGGTGCAGTCTGTTCTGGGCTTCTGTGCTACGCCCCGCGCTGTGACGGCCGCTGTGCAGACAGAACTGCATTTCGCTCTCTGACAACTCGGGGTGCGTGGCCCGAGAGTGACTATCCGGATGTGAAGTGAGGGTGTCTACCGTACGTGACAGGGGACGGCAGAGGCGCCTCGTGAACAGTTCCCAAACTCAGCCCTGGGCAGGCGGGCCGGGCGCCTCCCGGCCGAGGGCGCGGCCTCCGGGTCCGGCTCTGCTCCTCGCCCTGGGGACCGGCGTCCTTGCCTGTGACACGTGGACTCCAGCGGCACTTAGCTCAGATGCTCTCACGGAGAGCTCGCTGGCACGGCTGGGCGTCTGGGCGTTCCGCGGACAGTAGGTGTATTTAGTGGACACTCGAAGGTGCTGACACGCTTCAGAAGGAACTGAAGTTGGCATGATGACAGCATGATAGCGGAGCCTGACTCATCCCAGCCACCGCTCGCTGAGTTTCCGTCCTGGTCACTCTCCCTCGAGTTAGCACCTAGGAAACAGGGGCGGCGAGAGGCTGCGTGACCTCCACGTGGCCTGGATGGTGCGTGGCAGCCGCGGGTTCTACACTCGGCTTCCGGAGCCGCCGAGGCCTCACAGGCCGAGCTTGTTAAGGAGAACCCCGGCTTCACCACAGCCTAACGCTCCTTAACGGCTTCAGCAAACGGGGGGCCCGGGGATCAAAGAATTAACTGCTCCAGTTACTGAGGGTACAGTGGCCGATTCATTCAGCTTTAGACTTCTATTCGAGGCGCGTTGGAGGAATAACACTTTTTAAATAGAAAACGAAGCCTCATCTATCGACATAGATCCGAAAATAGAAAACTCCCATCGCTCCTCGGAATTATCGCCGCGGCTCGGTGTGTGTCAGCCACCGGTGACAGGACATGGCACACAAGGGCAGCTGAGCTTGGCGACACGGCCACCCAGAGCGGTCCTCGACTCCCTTCGGAACTGGACAAGGCCGAGGATTTTCACACCGACCCTTTTGCCCTTTGCAGCCGGAGAGGTACCTCTCAGGCCCTAAAATAGCCGCATCAGCGTTTGTGTCTACCGTGCGTTTGTCTATCATTTTTTTTTTTCATTTGTCAAATCAGTTATCAAGGAGCCTAGGGAACCACACGCCAGACTTCACGCCGTCATCGCCAGGCGGCCGAGGCCCCCATCCTGCCATGCGTCCCCCGATCACGACCCCGTCCCCATCATCACTGCCAAGGCTTCCTGCCCTCCGAGCTCCCCTCCTCTCTGTTTAACTTGAGAGGACATGCTGCGTGACCGTGGACCCCTGTGTTTCAAAGCCGCCTGAGCGCCCTCCGCTCTTGGTCGTGCTGTGTTTCCCCGCGTGGACAATCAGGACTGCAACACCCCGGGCAACTCTCAGCTCCTCGGCTGCGTTGACCCCGCCAGCTTCGACTGATGAGTTCTGGCCCACCAACCCTGCCCCCGCCCGAACAGCACAGAGACGCCCGCGTGCACTGTCCCCTGCTCGTTTCGCGGCCCGAGTTTTTCATGCCTTAACGGTGCCTTCCAAGAAAAGACCGCGCCCAGCTGCTGGCCTTGTTTTTTTCTCCTAAATATTCTACGTGTTAAACATCGCAAACATCACATTTTTACCAAAGCCTCAATGTTCAAGCTGAAAACGTAATATTTATATATCTACTTTAAAACACTTAAAAGTTTTAATAATCCCTTTAAGTATTTCAAAATACGTTCATAAATTTAACGTATTGGGCTCACTTCTTTACCATCGTATATGCCCCATTAACATGCAAAGCTCTTCCAAATACTTAAATCGGTTCTAATAAATCTAATAAATAAACACAGAGGACTCCCAGGTTCTCTTAAACATTCCAATCTCATCTATACTGAAATTATCTTATACTTTCCAACTTAAAATCACAAATCTAAAATGTCTAAATTCCCTGTTTGAACTGGAATCATAAGGCCAACCTCTCACCTAATATGACACTTATCTTAAATATTTAAACACTTTACATGCAAAATATTTCCCAATAATACGTAGAGTTAACACAAAAAATAGTAGTAAACAGGCCTGATTTACTGTATCATCACTATTTTTAATCTTTCTGGATTTTCGACTCGCTAAAGAAATCATTTTACCCTCTCTGCCAAACTGAGGTCACAGTCCTCAACAAATTGAGTGTCATCATCCCCCCAAAATTAGGATTTTTCTCAATGAGCCAAGATTATTTGTTAACTTTTTTTTTTTTTGCCAGAATGGGCGATCTGGAGCCCTCAAATAGCTGGATGACTGTTTCTGTCACCCATATGACCCCATTCTCGATTTTTCTAGAATTTCCTTGAGAGTGAGGGGCTCCAAGCAAAGATCTCCGGAACCCACCTGAGCAGCCAATTCCAGCACGACTCCGAGCCCCCTCCTTCCCGCCTGCCCTGACCTTGCACGCTCCTCCTGGCACAGCTGAGACCCCTTCGGATAGCGGGGGGACACCCACACTTACTTCGGATAGAGGGGGGACACCCACACTTACTGAAATATTCTCACTAGTCCCAAAGGCGCGGGGACATGGGGGCTTCTCCCACCCGCTTCCCCGCCTCCGGCGACCGAGACGCCCTTACGGTGGTCACCGGGGTGCTCCATGCTGGACGCCTGGTCAACACGTGTCCGTGTCCTCCGACACATGGATCCGCCCCCTGCTCCTAACACAGCTTGTCACACCAGCCGTGCCTCCCCCAGTCTCCTAATATTTCTGATCGCCCCCCGTTATACTGGTTGCATTCATAGCTTTATGTTCACGAGGGAATTTGCGTACAGAGAAGTATTTCTACGTGCTACAGTTAATCACACGTTCTGAAGCCTTTAGACACTCGCTGAGATCAATAAGTTTTCCTATACATATTACGTGGCAATTTTTCCAATGCGTAATGTCTGGCTGGGTCCTAATCGACATTAAATAACAGAAAACAGACGTGAAGTACACGAAAACACGATCACTATGAAACGTCTCGTTAAATAGTTCAACCCGCATCGATCAGCCGCCTCAGCACGCACAGGACTGGGAGGAGGCGGGCGTCCCAGGACGGGGGTCCCAGGACGGGGACCGTCGGTGTCCAAACCAGGCGAATCCCAGGCAGACTCGGACGAGTCGGTCACCCCGCTGCCACTTGGGACGCCAACTCACACAAAACGTCCACTCGGTGGGAAGAACTCAGCTCACTATTCTTTCTAACCGTGACTTCGAGACTATGTTTATAAATAGCCGCATGATTAATACAAGTGAAATATCTGCCTGTGAACACCCATCGCTTTTTAAAACAAAGCCTTACACATACTACTCTCCTTTCGGGCCAACTTTTCTCTATCGAATTGTCTTAGTAACTCGTCTTTTGAGAACTCGACATTTCAATAAACCACGATTATCGTTGTTATTTAGTTGTTGCTCAGGATTATTGCACCCGGCTTCGTGGAAGCTGTGGAAATTTTTAAAGAGACCCATGAATCTGTCAAGGGACGGCACCCCACCTCCCTCCACTTACACCTGGGCGGACCTCAGTGACTCGCCTACGACCAGCGGACTGGAGGAGGGCACGCGCACAACTTCCAAGGCCGTGTTAGAACAAGATCTCGGTCACGGGAACGCTCACGCTGGAGCCCTGAGCCACCGAGGGAGCGGTCCCATTGCTCTGAGGCCACCACTTCGTGACGGAGCCCACGCCACAGGGACCCTCTCTATTTGAGGTCCCGGCCACCGGCGACACCAACTACCTGACCTACGAAGGGGTCTCTGGTTCATGGGATGCCAGTCCCCGGCCCCTGACTCCTCCCAGCCGAGGCCCCGCGCGCACATCGCAGGGCGGACACGACCATCCCCGCCTGTCCGGCTGCCTGGCCCGCAGAAACCTCAGGCCAAGCACAGTGGTCATTCACACCAAGTGTCGGGATGCTTCGTGAGGGACAAAGCCTCTGTGGAACCTGGATTGGCCTCCTGTTTATTTGAAGCATCCTCACTCTCCGCTCCACCCTCACCCTGATTTCGATTCTCCCCGAGACTTCGACCTAGTCACTCCCCAGGGCCGTCCTGGATCGCCATGGCTGAGCTCAGAGTCGGCACTAGGGAGGGACATGTGTCTGAGTGACCGGCAGAGGGTCAGCCACTCTTCTTGGGTCTTGTTTAAAGGATGCTACAAGAAAAAGGCATGATTTGTAAAGTCATAGTTTATATCTGATGTTGAAAATTTGAAATATTCTGCCGCGGCCCCCAGAGACTGGCTGGCTCTTTCTACCGATCACTGGTCCTTCCCCCGTCCCTCTGTCTTTCCACCTCAAGTAAATCTGTTTCTAATTTATTTTGAAGAGAGACAACTGGAGTCTTAGATGAAACCGTGCAAATCAAAATATAACTTTAAAACAAAAAGTATTAAAAGTGCTTTTATGAAATACCTATAAAGTAATCCAATTGGAAGTCATTTCAATTTCCTGGCTGCTATTCATGTATTTCCCTAAACTCTGTCTAATTTTAGTGGCATCGATGGACACCGGGCTCAAAAGAGTCCCAGCGCTAACTAGACCCCGGGCGGGGGAGGGAGAGTCACGTGCGTGAATCAGACGCCATGAAGAGCCTCTAAGCAACCAGCTCGATTCGGTCAGACGAGAGAGCAGGAAAAGAGAAAGCAACTTTCTATTTACCCCCCAAAAACGTATTTTCATATGGAGGGGCACCAGGCTTTGAGAATTCAGACCGATTCAGCCAGCTAGCTGAGGCTCTCCTTTAAGATGTGATTAGTCATTCATACCCAGCGATATTTAGTCTCTAGCGACCCAGGCATTTAAAATATCTTTGACGAGTGGAAAACGATGCACCATGCTTCCCTTCCAAAGAAGCAAAATATGCACGCGAAAAACTTGTTTATTTGTGCAATGCGCAGGGAACAGAGCACGGGGCGTGCGGGCTGGGAGGAGGGCCCCTCCATCTGGCTCCGAAGGCCCCGTCTTTTGGTAGCTTGAACAAAGCGAAGAAGCAAACAAGCATATTGGGAGGAAAGGGGGAGGGGCGGACGCTCTCCGGATGGTCTATTAAAGGGATATTAAAGGAATCTTTTCTGAGGGAGTAGTAATTACACAGAGCCCGGTGTCCTTCATCGATGCCACTAAAATTAGACAGAGTTTAGGGAAATACATGAATAACAGCCAGGAAATTGAAATGACTTCCAATTGGATTACTTTATAGGTATTTCATAAAAGCACTTTTAATACTTTTTGTTTTAAAGTTATAAAACGGGGGGATTGTGCTGGAAATTCTGGCATAGCCTTGTCCTGGGGTCAACGCCCAAGTCTGCGTCACGTAATCAGAGCACCGAGCTACTCGTGTCCCCGTAAAACTCCCGCCACCAAAATGCCGGAAGGCGATCTTATCTGGAAATGGGATCTTTGCAGACGTGGTTAATAAAACGAGGGTGAGCCCTAGATGCAGGGAGAGGTGCCCTTGTAAGGACACAGAAGAAGGCCACGTGACGACGGAGGCGGACATCGGAGTGAGGCTGCCACAAACGCCGGGCAGTGCCAGGGGCCACTGGGGGCACGACGAGGCCAGGAAGGGTTCTCTCCGAGACCCGTCAGCGGCGCGTGACCATTGTCTTGACGCCAAATGACAAGAGCGAAGCTGTTGTTTGCAGTTGCTCGCCTGGTGGTCGCTTGTCATAGCAGCCACAGGAAACTCGCACGGTCGGACTGCAGAAGGTTCTAGGGAATGCAGCATGTGTGAAGTGGGGCATCATATTCATTTTAACTAACATCTGACAGTCGCGCCCCTGGATGCTGACCAGGGGAGCAGCTCAGTCTCCCTGGGTCCTGGGGGAGCAGCTCACTCTCCCTGGGTCCTGGGGGAGCAGCTCATTCTCCCTGGGTCTGGGGGAGCAGCTCACTCTCCCTGGGTCCTGGGGGAGCAGCTCAGTCTCCTTGGGTCT
>NW_024348242.1:2138543-2157831 GCF_902729225.1 Pteropus medius | reverse complement strand
TGATGAGTTCTGGCCCACCAACCCTGCCCCCGCCCAAACAGCACAGAGACGCCCGCGTGCACTGTCCCCTGCTCGTTTCGCGGCCCGAGTTTTTCATGCCTTAACGGTGCCTTCCAAGAAAAGACCGCGCCCAGCTGCTGGCCTTGTTTTTTTCTCCTAAATATTCTACGTGTTAAACATCGCAAACATCACATTTTTACCAAAGCCTCAATGTTCAAGCTGAAAACGTAATATTTATATATCTACTTTAAAACACTTAAAAGTTTTAATAATCCCTTTAAGTATTTCAAAATACGTTCATAAATTTAACGTATTGGGCTCACTTCTTTACCATCGTATATGCCCCATTAACATGCAAAGCTCTTCCAAATACTTAAATCGGTTCTAATAAATCTAATAAATAAACACAGAGGACTCCCAGGTTCTCTTAAACATTCCAATCTCATCTATACTGAAATTATCTTATACTTTCCAACTTAAAATCACAAATCTAAAATGTCTAAATTCCCTGTTTGAACTGGAATCATAAGGCCAACCTCTCACCTAATATGACACTTATCTTAAATATTTAAACACTTTACATGCAAAATATTTCCCAATAATACGTAGAGTTAACACAAAAAATAGTAGTAAACAGGCCTGATTTACTGTATCATCACTATTTTTAATCTTTCTGGATTTTCGACTCGCTAAAGAAATCATTTTACCCTCTCTGCCAAACTGAGGTCACAGTCCTCAACAAATTGAGTGTCATCATCCCCCCAAAATTAGGATTTTTCTCAATGAGCCAAGATTATTTGTTAACTTTTTTTTTTTTTGCCAGAATGGGCGATCTGGAGCCCTCAAATAGCTGGATGACTGTTTCTGTCACCCATATGACCCCATTCTCGATTTTTCTAGAATTTCCTTGAGAGTGAGGGGCTCCAAGCAAAGATCTCCGGAACCCACCTGAGCAGCCAATTCCAGCGCGACTCCGAGCCCCCTCCTTCCCGCCTGCCCTGACCTTGCACGCTCCTCCTGGCACAGCTGAGACCCCTTCGGATAGCGGGGGGACACCCACACTTACTTCGGATAGAGGGGGGACACCCACACGTACTGAAATATTCTCACTAGTCCCAAAGGCGCGGGGACATGGGGGCTTCTCCCACCCGCTTCCCCGCCTCCGGCGACCGAGACGCCCTTACGGTGGTCACTGGGGTGCTCCATGCTGGACGCCTGGTCAACACGTGTCCATCTCCTCCGACACATGGATCCGCCCCCTGCTCCTAACACAGCTTGTCACACCAGCCGTGCCTCCCCCAGTCTCCTAATATTTCTGATCGCCCCCCGTTATACTGGTTGCATTCATAGCTTTATGTTCACGAGGGAATTTGCGTACAGAGAAGTATTTCTACGTGCTACAGTTAATCACACGTTCTGAAGCCTTTAGACACTCGCTGAGATCAATAAGTTTTCCTATACATATTACGTGGCAATTTTTCCAATGCGTAATGTCTGGCTGGGTCCTAATCAACATTAAATAACAGAAAACAGACGTGAAGTACACGAAAACACGATCACTATGAAACGTCTCGTTAAATAGTTCAACCCGCATCGATCAACCGCCTCAGCATGCACAGGACTGGGAGGAGGCGGGCGTCCCAGGACGGGGGTCCCAGGACGGGGACCCTCGGTGTCCAAACCAGGCGAATCCCAGGCAGACTCGGACGAGTCGGTCACCCCGCTGCCACTTTGGACGCCAACTCACACAAAACGTCCACTCGGTGGGAAGAACTCAGCTCACTATTCTTTCTAACCGTGACTTCGAGACTATGTTTATAAATAGCCGCATGATTAATACAAGTGAAATATCTGCCTGTGAACACCCATCGCTTTTTAAAACAAAGCCTTACACATACTACTCTCCTTTCGGGCCAACTTTTCTCTATCGAATTGTCTTAGTAACTCGTCTTTTGAGAACTCGACATTTCAATAAACCACGATTATCGTTGTTATTTAGTTGTTGCTCAGGATTATTGCACCCGGCTTCGTGGAAGCTGTGGAAATTTTTAAAGAGACCCATGAATCTGTCAAGGGACGGCACCCCACCTCCCTCCACTTACACCTGGGCGGACCTCAGTGACTCGCCTACGACCAGCGGACTGGAGGAGGGCACGCGCACAACTTCCAAGGCCGTGTTAGAACAAGATCTCGGTCACGGGAACGCTCACGCTGGAGCCCTGAGCCACCGAGGGAGCGGTCCCATTGCTCTGAGGCCACCACTTCGTGACGGAGCCCACGCCACAGGGACCCTCTCTATTTGAGGTCCCGGCCACCGGCGACACCAACTACCTGACCTACGAAGGGGTCTCTGGTTCATGGGATGCCAGTCCCCGGCCCCTGACTCCTCCCAGCCGAGGCCCCGCGCGCCCATCGCAGGGCGGACACGACCATCCCCGCCTGTCCGGCTGCCTGGCCCGCAGAAACCTCAGGCCAAGCACAGTGGTCATTCACACCAAGTGTCGGGATGCTTCGTGAGGGACAAAGCCTCTGTGGAACCTGGATTGGCCTCCTGTTTATTTGAAGCATCCTCACTCTCCGCTCCACCCTCACCCTGATTTCGATTCTCCCCGAGACTTCGACCTAGTCACTCCCCAGGGCCGTCCTGGATCGCCATGGCTGAGCTCAGAGTCGGCACTAGGGAGGGACATGTGTCTGAGTGACCGGCAGAGGGTCAGCCACTCTTCTTGGGTCTTGTTTAAAGGATGCTACAAGAAAAAGGCATGATTTGTAAAGTCATAGTTTATATCTGATGTTTAAAATGTGAAATATTCTGCCGCGGCCCCCAGAGACTGGCTGGCTCTTTCTACCCGTCACTGGTCCTTCCCCCGTCCCTCTGTCTTTCCACCTCAAGTAAATCTGTTTCTAATTTATTTTGAAGAGAGACAACTGGAGTCTTAGATGAAACCGTGCAAATCAAAATATCCTTCTTAACAGACCTCAAAAGAGTCCCAGCGCTAACTAGACCCCGGGCGGGGGAGGGAGAGTCACGTGCGTGAATCAGACGCCATGAAGAGCCTCTAAGCAACCAGCTCGATTCGGTCAGACGAGAGAGCAGGAAAAGAGAAAGCAACTTTCTATTTACCCCCCAAAAACGTATTTTCATATGGAGGGGCACCAGGCTTTGAGAATTCAGACCGATTCAGCCAGCTAGCTGAGGCTCTCCTTTAAGATGTGATTAGTCATTCATACCCAGCGATATTTAGTCTCTAGCGACCCAGGCATTTAAAATATCTTTGACGAGTGGAAAACGATGCACCATGCTTCCCTTCCAAAGAAGCAAAATATGCACGCGAAAAACTTGTTTATTTGTGCAATGCGCAGGGAACAGAGCACGGGGCGTGCGGGCTGGGAGGAGGGCCCCTCCATCTGGCTCCGAAGGCCCCGTCTTTTGGTAGCTTGAACAAAGCGAAGAAGCAAACAAGCATATTGGGAGGAAAGGGGGAGGGGCGGACGCTCTCCGGATGGTCTATTAAAGGGATATTAAAGGAATCTTTTCTGAGGGAGTAGTAATTACACAGAGCCCGGTGTCCTTCATCGATGCCACTAAAATTAGACAGAGTTTAGGGAAATACATGAATAACAGCCAGGAAATTGAAATGACTTCCAATTGGATTACTTTATAGGTATTTCATAAAAGCACTTTTAATACTTTTTGTTTTAAAGTTATAAAACGGGGGGATTGTGCTGGAAATTCTGGCATAGCCTTGTCCTGGGGTCAACGCCCAAGTCTGCGTCACGTAATCAGAGCACCGAGCTACTCGTGTCCCCGTAAAACTCCTGCCACCAAAATGCCGGAAGGCGATCTTATCTGGAAATGGGATCTTTGCAGACGTAGTTAATAAAACGAGGGTGAGCCCTAGATGCAGGGAGAGGTGCCCTTGTAAGGACACGGAAGAAGGCCACGTGACGACGGAGGCGGACATCGGAGTGAGGCTGCCACAAACGCCGGGCAGTGCCAGGGGCCACTGGGGGCACGACGAGGCCAGGAAGGGTTCTCTCCGAGACCCGTCAGCGGCGCGTGACCATTGTCTTGACGCCAAATGACAAGAGCGAAGCTGTTGTTTGCAGTTGCTCGCCTGGTGGTCGCTTGTCATAGCAGCCACAGGAAACTCGCACGGTCGGACTGCAGAAGGTTCTAGGGAATGCAGCATGTGTGAAGTGGGGCATCATATTCATTTTAACTAACATCTGACAGTCGCGCCCCTGGATGCTGACCAGGGGAGCAGCTCAGTCTCCCTGGGTCCTGGGGGAGCAGCTCACTCTCCCTGGGTCCTGGGGGAGCAGCTCATTCTCCCTGGGTCTGGGGGAGCAGCTCACTCTCCCTGGGTCCTGGGGGAGCAGCTCAGTCTCCTTGGGTCTGGGGGAGCAGCTCACTCTCCCTGGGTCTGGGGGAGCAGCTCACTCTCCCTGGGTCTCGGGAGCGCAGCTCATTCTCCCTGGGTCTGGGGGAGCAGCTCACTCTCCCTGGGTCCTGGGGGAGCAGCTCAGTCTCCTTGGGTCTGGGGGAGCAGCTCACTCTCCCTGGGTCTGGGGGAGCAGCTCACTCTCCCTGGGTCTCGGGAGCTGTTTAAACGAGGGCTCAGGCTGCGGCCGGACCAGGTGTCCGCAGGGGCGGAGAACCCCAGATGCAGGAGGTGAGGAGAAGGGTTCGAGGAGACTCGCCGAGGTGGAGCCACAGAGGACAACGCCAGCCTCGGGGGCCGTCGGCGGCCCAGAGCGGCCGCCGCAGCGCTGGCTTACAGCGGGAGTCCGTCCTCTCCCGGTTCCGAAGCCAGGAGCCCACGGCCACGGCGTCGTCAGGGCTGTGGCCCCGGTGGCCCCGGTGTCCCCGGCTCCCCCCATCAGGCAGCGTGACCCGTCTCCTCCTGGCTCTCCCTGTGTCTCTACGTCCACGTCCCCTTCAGACGAGGACACTGGTCACGCTGGACGAGGGTCCCCCCAGCGACCGCGTCTCCACTGGTCACATCTGCGATGACCCTGTTTCCAACAAGGTCACATTCAGAGGTGCTGGGGACGTGGGACCCCGATGTTTTTCGGGGGGACACGATTCAACCAAGAACCAGTACCGAACCCTCCAGGGTATGTTTCTTCTGCGACTATTTCTCTCTCCGTCACCGTAGACAGCGGGAGGGTGTCCCGTGTAGTCACCTAAATAATGAGAGAATTGTATTGCTTCACGCCCCGGAGCCACTACCTAGGATTCGCGTCAACCTCGCTGAAGACCACGTCCCCACTCCTGCAAAACGGGGACAGGACGATGGCGTCAGGGAGCTGTCGCGAAGTTTAAACGGGACGTGTTTCGGAGCACCTGTGACTTGGCCAACCCCAAAAAACACCCCTACTGTTGCCGGCGTTGTTAATGCAGTTGGCCTAATGTCACCGACGCCCCCACAGTCACAGACCCCTCGCGGGGGAGGGCTGCCCGGTCCCGCTCTGCGGCGAGGACGTCCGTCGCCACCTGGTGGCCGCAGAGCATAGTGCGGGTCCTCGTCCTGGCCGAGGCCAGCAGGCCTCGCCCTGGCTCCGCCTCCGATTACAGATTGAAAAAGTGAGAAGCCATCGATCGTCGTGGAACCCAAACCGCAAGCATTCGAGTAACCAAAAAGCGTTAAAGGTGCCTAAGCTTGAAGACTTCCAGGACGAATGTACCTCACCTGTCCCTAAACCCTCTCTCCGTGTCCCCAAGAGAAGTTCGCCGGGCACAGGGAACCTCAGTGCCTTTTCTGCCTCCTCTCACTGCCCATCAACTAGGTAAATGATTAATAAATATTTGTTGGATGAGATAATTAAGGATTTACCATTGGTAATGGCAATACCTTTTACTGAGCTCTTACTCTGTGCCGGATCTGACCTAGGCGGATTACCCACCATCTGGGGATGATGTCACAGGAACTGTGACGTGTGACGAAGAAGGGTCCAGGTTCGGAATATTTGTAGGAGCTCATAGTTGTAAAGAATCAGGACTAAATAATGACTTGAGCAGAAACCAGTTTAAACGTGGGCTTCTCACGTGCACCATTGACTTTACCAGAATCTCGACTATTGCGTTGAAAGTGGCTTCTAATTAAGTGGAGACGGGGGGCAGGGACGGCAAACGGTTTGTGAGTGCTTCAGGAGCAAAGCTCGTCCGTGACCCGTGCGGGACGTTGGCGTCCTTCGGTGAATCTGAGACACGGGGTAGAACTGAGTCCCACGCGTCCCCGGAGACAGGTGGGTCTGGGCCCAGAGGCGCCATAAACGCCAACGTCGTGGTTCGCACCGCGCGAGCCGACGGCTGAAAGATCTGGATGAACCCGCTGCTGTGTTGTGGGTTGGGAAGTGACACCCACACAGGCCACGGAGGCCGTCACGTACAGACGCCCAGAACGGGCGTGTTCACGGCATCGGCCACACAAACGAGCTCGGTGGGGTCTGCGAGCCACATGACCCACCCCGCGCAGCCGGTGCTGACCACGTGCCCGGCCCACCGGTACCTCATTCCTCAAAGAAACTCCATCCCAAGGCCTTTGTGGATCGAGGACACGTCCGGGCTCGGTGACGAGAAAGCTGTGATCTTTCTATGAGGCTAAGGGACGTGGCGGAGGGACCCAGAGGGGAGAGCCAGTAGTCGGGACGGAACGGCCGTGCGGGGCCATGGAGGCCTCGTGCTCGTGGCCACCCACCAGCGACCCCCAAGCCGAGAGTCCCAACCGACTCGCATTCCCTTCGATCCCCCGGAAACCCCACGTCATACCGCTCTGCGATTCTTCCTGCAAAAGAACATTTCTTGCATATATACTCCTGAAAATTCGGAGAAATGAAGACCAGTTTTAAAGGCCATGACTGAGGATGACAACAGAAAAGTCTAAGCGAGACCCAAATCCGGGAAGACCTTGGCCGTCTGAGTCCCGTCCCAAGGCCAGACGCGAGACGAGGCCACGGCAGCTTGAGAATCGATGGCCCTGAGTGCAGGTGACAAAAGCGAGCCTGGGGACTTGACTCGTCCACCCGATCTGCAGTCTGGCGGGCACGACGTGCTAAGTGACATCTGCGCTCTGCAAAGCTCAGGCTCCAGGTCTCCAAAGGAGGCCCCCCGATGCCTGCCCGGGGAAAATCCCGCACCTGTACACGGCACGTGCGAAGCAGCTCAGGCAGCCACCTCGCCCGTGGAGCTCAGGATGCAGCGCCACCTCATAGAAAGCCAGAGCGTGAGGGCCCCGTCTTTGCCTCCCGGCCCAGCCTTCCCTGTTTCCATCCCTGGTTTGTCCCACTGGGAGACCCCAGGGGCACCCATGCGTGGCTGCCACGTTGGGCGTCTTTGCTTTTGTCTGCATCCGAAGCATCCCGAGCATCCGGCACTCACAGCAGCTCCCGTGGAGTCTGCAAACCCTTCGGCACCACAGGAGCAGCCCCCTCCGTGCCCCAGAGAAGGGGCTCTGCTCACAGAGAAGGCAGGAGGAGGGAGCTCGCCTGCCCGCAGGGAACGAGGTGGGCAGGGAGGGGGGACACAGGGAGACGCTGCTATTGTTAAGTAGAACATCCTTTCCTCTATAGAATCCACACCCCGAGTTGGGAGAGAGGCAAACTCATGCTGAAAATGGATTTTTATTGACAGTAAAGTTCTTGTAAATGGGAATCTATTTTTGACTGGAGCTGAAAACAAGGTCCTGCTTTGGGAGGGGGCCGTGATGGGCAGCAGCTCTGTCTTTCACACGCATTGTCTCTGGCAGAACAAGGAGCGTGTCGGTTTTATTTATTCGGGCGATTCTCTCTCTCCTTCCTTTTGCGAGATTCCAGATGAGAACTTCCGGCAGCACCCTCTGGACCACGGGAGAAATGGGGCAGACTGCTACGTCCTCAGTCCACCCGGCAGGCCAGCCTTTGGGACTGTCGCCCATGAGACTTCGCCATCACCGTGAGCTATTACAAACGCCGGGTAAACTCCTGCCCTGGGGAAGACCCTGTGGGAGAGTCCAGATGGGGGTGAGGCTCTGATTCTTCAGCCTCAGACTTGGGGTCCACCAGAGGGTCACTGCTATACTGTGATTCACGTTCGTCAGGGCCCCCAAGATGTCCCCTTACTCAGTGGCACCTTCTTTTCTCATCCGAGTTCTTCTGAACGAGTCACAACAAAAGCTTCAAGGCAAGAGACAAAGGCTGCCTTAACTACCGATGGAACCAGGTGACAGGGCGCCCTCCCCACCCTCCACGGGCTTGCCCTCGTCCCAGCCCCTGAAACCTGTGACTGCGTTAGGTTACGTGGCAAAGTGGGGTGGCCAGCCGACTCCGGCCCAGGGCACGGCCCTGGCCTGCCCCGCTGGGTCCACAGGTGTCCCACCTGGCAGGAGCCGGAGGGGGCGTGGCAAACGGGGAAAGGTGCAAAGGAGCCACACTGCCGGCTTCGAGTGGAGGGAGGGCCGCCAGCCAAGGCATGTGAGCCGCCCGAGGAGACGCCCCCGACCAAGGGCTCGCTTACCCGTCCCTACGCCCCTCGCTCCCCTTGCCGGGGGCCCACGCGGGCCTCGCCCTCCTGGGAGGCCATGGGACGTGCCTGGGGCCTGAGCCTGAGGTCAGGCCGGGTGCCAGGAAGTCCCAGCCCCCGACGGAAGTGTCTCCCGCGGCTGCCCGTCGGGGTGGACGGGACCAGGGACATCGTCGCCAGCTCAGGCTGTGGCTCTGAGACAGCTGCATCTCTCGGCGGTCGCTGTGCCGTGCGCATAGGGTCCAGCACAGTGCACAGTAGGGTCAGGACGGCACGGTGCCAAAGCTCGGCCCACGTCCTCGACTGGCTGGCTGTGCTGCCCTCTGCGAGCTGCTGACCCCTCTGAGCCTCCGACTGCAGGGCTGGAGGGCGTGATGCGTTAAAGACATTAACACCTATGACAGCCCAGCACCGAAGTGGCTTCGGAGGGGATGGACCTGTGTGTGGCTCCGGCCCTCCGCTCCCCGATGTCTGCGGCCTGGGGCAGGCTTTTCCTGGGGTCCAGCGGTGGCTGGCTTATTGTCTTCGTCGGTAGGCGTTGGTTGCTGCCACTGTTCTATGCTGTGTCGTGTCCCAGGTGCTGGCAACGTCCCCATCACAAAGCCGGGGCCCAGGACCCCGCCTCGGGTCTGTGTCCGCACGAAAGGCTCGGCGACCCCATTACCTGGAGCCCGGCCACTGGCGACGGAGGTCAGTGTGGCCGAGAAGGCTCACAGCGGGTCCTCTCCTTCCTGCCCTCTGGGGACAGAAACCAGACGAAAGTGGGGTCACCGGGGGAGGACTCCACAGGTCACTGCCAGGCACGGCCGCCGGCGCCATCCAGGGCCAAGAACGTCCTCGTGTGCCAGTTTGGCCCCAGCCTGGCGTCCAGGAGAGCAGAGCGCAGCGTCCGGAAGGCTTCGCCCTGCCCGGCCAGTCTCCTGCCTCCCCCTCGCCCCTAAGAGGACTCACGCCTCCCAGCGGGGCATTTGCGGCTCCCGGGGCTGAGGGGGGCTAGGCGGACATTCCCTCCAGAAGCGGCTGCGGACTCCCGGGCCGCTCGGCAGTCATGGGACAATCAGTCTCCGTGAAACAGCACGACCTCGGGGAGACAGCAGCTCAGCCACCGACCGGCCCCCCGCAAGGCCAGGCTGCCCCTCGGGAGGCGGGTTCTCCCCTCCTGGAGCTTCCTCCCTCCCGACTTCTGGGACTGCAGCAGGAAGGTGTCATCGGGAAGTGAGAAACAGCCATGACGCCTGGGCTGACTCGTGCCTTGAGACGACGCACGGCCCTCCCAGGCTCGTTTGTGCCCGCTGGCAATCTGCGTTGCACGCTCTGGGCTCCCCGATCAACACCTGCCGACACCACTCCCTGACCAGGTGGCCACGGTCAAGTCACCCCACCTCCCTGAGCGTCAGTTTCTTTGGGGCTAAAACAGGGTCAGCTGGAGCATCAGCACTTCGGGGCAGGTCTGACTGACCCTGGTCCAGTCACGGCTGCAGACAGGAGAGGCCCTAGGCCACCTGAGGGCCTCGTCTCCTAGTGCTGCTGGAACAAGCCACAGTAAGTGTCGCTACCCCGTAGGCCTGCAGGGCCTAAAGCAAAGCCCGGACACCAAGGTCTCGGCGGCCGGGCCCCCTTGCAGGCTCTAAGGAGGAACGTCTTCCGGCCTGCGCCAGCTGCTGAGGCTGTCTGACTTCTTGGGCTCACAGTGCCATCTTCCAGAAGAATCTCTCATCTCTTAATCTCCCATAACTTAACCACATCCGCAAAAGTCCCTTTACTACGTGAGCTGAAAATGTCCGCAGGTTTGGGGATTAGGACATGGTCATCTTTTGGGGATGATGTCCAGCCTACCGTAGACCCAATGGTCAGGTGACGACCATCGCCAGCAGCCAGCCAATGCCCCAGCCCTCACCCACGAGCCCACGCCTCCCAGGCACCGTCACAGACGAGGTGACATCCCACGTTAAGCATCGAACTGGAGAGGACAGCGGATTAGAGCCGTATGGTGCTCACGGAGGCCCGCACGCAACTGGCCACGGCAGCTGCACCTGTAAGGCCGAAACCGGGAACATCCCAGACGCCCGTCACCAACGGCAGTGTCCCCATGGGGTGTCGGCCATCGACAAAACGGGTTGGATCATCAGGACGGTTCGGGTGGACCGGGAAGGCCTCGTGCTGGGTGAAAACGGACAGTGATGGACAAAGGTCACGGCGGGTTCATTTAGGTGACATTCTTGAAGAAGGTTTACAGGGACAGACTGCTGGCTGTCGGGGCCCGGGGGGGTGGGGAAGAGGGTGGGGGTGACTGACACGAGCCTCGCCTTTGCCGTGAGGGACGAGAGCCGTGTTCTGACTGTGGCGTTGGTTACGCGACGCTACACGTGGGGTACGATGACCAAGCTACACGTGCACACGGTCCTGGCTTCAGCGCTCTCTGAGAGAAGGCACAACCGAAGGGCCCTTGGGACCTCTCTGTGCCACATCTCCTGTCCTGAAGCCACCGGCGAAACATGGGAGTCGTGGCAGCCACCATCGGTCACCCCCAGAGGTTTGGGACCCTGCCCTCCGTCCTGGAGGCTCAGTCCTTCTGGAAAATCGTTCCGCTCTGGAAAGGGTCAGCGGGGGCAGGAGCAGGTCGCGGGGGAGCCGCGTGCTGGGGTGGGGCGGATGGCGAAGGCAGGGCCAGTGCTGGCCGCTGTCTGACCATGGCCGTGAGCCCTCGTCCCCCCAAACCCCTCCCGCCAGACCTCGCTCCCGGCGCCCTCTGCGGCCAGGGCGGTCACGGGGACCGCCGGGGGGCTTTGGGGGAAAGTCTCCGGTGACGGGAAAACCTCTGCTCTCCTGCTCTTCGTCCCGTCTGTGGCAGTGTCACTGGGACCTGCTCCTTGGAGCTTCTTCTGCTCCCTCGTGGCCACAGGCGACGGCCAGGAAGATGACACAGCAGCGTGCAGGCATGGCGGAGTGGACGCACAGGACGGGGCGGATCGGGACGGCAAACGGGATGCCCGGACACGTCACGCTTACTGCGAACCCTTTAAAAACCACGGAGAAGGAGAAACAGCTCCCCACTGACCATCCCGTAACGTCGACGTCGTCATTTTGATCCTTCAGGTTTTACTTTCTACTGATTCATCGTCCCCCCTCACCCCCGCCCCAGAACCAGAAAACTCCCTTGATTTCCCGTCTCTCTTCTGGCTCCTGCAGCCCCCAAATCCCAAATGACAAAAGCCATCGACTCAGTCACCTCAGAGCCGAACCGGCTGTCGGCGGAACAATTAGCGGCACTTCGCAATTTCCCTGCGTAATCCGCGCTCAGACAGTCACTTGTTGGCTTATCTCTCGAGTTTCGAGCACGATGTCTCTGGGGGATTGGCAGACCGAGGGCACGGCAGTTTCATGCCGAGATAATCCAGTCCCGGTGACAGGCGGCCCTCCAGAAGGCGCGACATCGCGGCGCGCGCCGCGTCGGCTCCGAATGCTGACTGACGTCCTCCTCGGGGACCCTCTCGGCCACACAAAGAACTCAGCCCGTGTGCGGAGGCAGCAGACTTTCCAGTTAGTGCAGCTGGTAATGAAGTGGCCTCGAAGGGAGGTTTAGATGTTTACTGATGCGGTGGGAGACATGGGATTAAAACAATAAATAAGGACAGAAGAATGTGGACAATTACCGCGAACGCTCCTCGGGTGTCCGCGGGCGTGAAAGCATGCTGCTCAAATCGCACGGCCCGTCCTTGAATGGAGGCGCCGTTCCCCAGACGCGGCTGAGCTGGACAAAAGCCCAAAGCCTCCTTTTGAGAGCCTCCTGACGCGTGTCGGTGCTGTCACTGGGTTTTTAGGTATGTAAATCCGGGCCGAGTGAGGATGGGAGCTGCTGATTTCGCAGAAGCGCTGACATCGCTCTAATGCTCTCGGGATGGAGAAATATCGGCCCGGCCAGGACGCTTCAAGGGCCATCGTGAAATCGCTTCGTCACTGGGCTGGGCCCAGGACCAGCGCGGTTAACACAAACACGTCCCCCTCTGTAAGACAAATCATCAGGTGGGGACTGCGACTGGCTGTTACTACAGGCCAGGCGACCCCGACTGGCCCTGTTTCATGTGCACGTCTTATGTATGAAGCTGCAAACGACAGGTTGCGATTTCATCGTGTGGGCAGTGAGTGTGGGTGTGGCCTCAGACAGGACAGGCAGCTGGCCAGGGCAGGGGCAGGCAGCGGCCGAGAACTTAGGTTTGGGCCCGGAATCGCCCGTGTCCACATCGGAGCTTGGTCGCTGCCGGCTATGCAAACGTGAGCACGTTCCTTTATCTCCACCCCGTTCTGTCTTCTGCTCCATGGGGTCAGTGAGAGATCGAATTAAAAAATGGACGACGGTAAGACCATCTATGACAACAGGACTCTGAGCCACCGGCCATGCAACCACCAGCTCAGAACACCAGACCACGACCTCTGCTGCCATCTGCATGGAGTCGTCAGGGCTTGGTTGGTAACCGTCAACGTCTGTGATGACTGTCCATCAGGACAGCGTGCCGTGCTGGTGAGGACCGGGGCTGAGTGACCAGTGCCCCTGCCTCCACATAGCAGAATCGCTGAAATCCAAGGGCTCAGGAGTCAGAAGGACCCGTGTTCTAATCCCCAGCCGTCACTCATCAGCTAAACACCTGAGGCCAACAACTCAACATTCCAGCAGCCTTCTGCCCCTTAATAAACCTGAGACGGCCACATGTCCTTCCTGGACAGGCGTACGAGGTAAATGCAGATATGACAATAGGAGCTCGTCTTGTGCATGACGCTAGCAAATGAAAGTGTACACGTGGACATTTCCGTAAAGCATCCCAGGGAGTGAGGAGTTCCTTCTGGGTGTAGAATCTCTGGCGTTGGAAGTTGAGGAAGTTCCCGCTTGGTCACCAAGACTTTCCTTCCCTTAATGTGTGTTTCCTCATCTGTTAAAAAATCATCGTTTTCAACGAATCTAGCCTTTCTCCACGTTTTAGTAAATGCCGTCTATCAGCCAAACGTCAGTTATTGACACATGGTAGCGACTGCTTGTAATTACAATGGTCTGTAGCAATAAATGCTTACGAACGGGCGACGAAACGGGTCAACGGCCTCATCGGTTTTCCGTGAGGTTTATCCCGACATCCCGTCAAATCTACCGCGTGTCACACCTATGCATCCAGCACCTGCTTCCTCTCCTGTTGCTCGTACCAAGCCACCTGTAACACACCAGGAATGTAGGCGTTTATGATGCGAATTTTACTGCATGTCTTCTCTACCTCACACCGCTTAGGTGCTCACGGGTCTGGCTACCTGCTTGGTGAGGCTTTGCAATATACAGGCGCAGCGTTCAACGCCAGAGATTCTACACCCGGAAGGAACTCCTCACTCCCTGGGATGCTTTACGGAAATGTCCACGTGTACACTTTCATTTGCTAACAATTTGCTGACAAGGTTCAATCTTTGCACAGATGTCACAGAGTTGGGGGCCTGGGACCGAGCCCATCGGAGCCCTGGTGCTGGCTGCACTGCCCCCGGGGGCTTCTGGGTGCCCCGAATGTCCCACGCACCCACCCGCAGGGGAGGCCGACACTGGTCCTCTCGCTGCTGGAATTCAAACCACCTAGCTGTTTCTTTTGCCTTGTTTTTCTACCAGAATTTGTTCTGTTCACCCCAGAAACCCAGAGTTAACCCTGCCTTCCCATTCTCCCCAGGGCCCTTGGCGGACTCTGCATTCCACAATGTCTGAAAATGGTTCAGGATGAAAAATGCAAGACCAAATATTTCACAAAACCCCTTCTCGGGTAGAGACGAGGAGGCTTTTGCAATTTCTAAGTGTGGTGACAGCTGTAAGGGTACCTAGAAGTGGCCGGAATAAAGGCAGAACTACGTACCTGGTCTCCACCCCATTCAACCAACGTGGCGTCATGACTGCCTGACAAAGGTCCCTTACGGAGTCGCACCAAGACGCGGGACATGGCGAAGAAGGTTGTACTTTCGGAGACAGAAAGCTGTTTTCACAACAAAGGGCTCGTGACCTTTAGTGCACAAACCGTACTGTTGATTGGAAGCCCACCGGCTTCCCCCATAACCCAACCATAATCGAGCCCCTTCCTTGGAGAGCCAAGCTCGTGGCCTTCTCTACGAACGGCTTCATCGCTGACGCCGAAAAATCCAATCCCTGTGACTCGTACGCGAAGGGCTTGCGCTAAGAAGCAGGCTTTGTCCTTCTCTGGGGGTCCAGGGGGTGGGTGGGCGGCGCGCTGGCTCTGCTCCCCGTGGAATTCACAGCTATCACGTTCCATTCCCAACGTACACTTGGGGTTGTGGCATGGCTATTTTTAATGGACCTGCTCATTCTCAGCTCAGTAAAATTCTGTTTAAATTACTTATCTGAGTGTCTAATCGAGCTGACCCTCCTAACAAGTGTCTTAGGGCTTCCTCTTAGACTTATTTCGTACCAAATGAACTTTGAAACTTTTGGTCGAAATCCCCCAAAAAATACTCCGTTAGACTCCAGCTAGCGTTGCTTTGAATATGTAGATTCACGTGGGGAGAAGAGACTTCATGTCTAGAGTTTTCTTCATATAATTCACACTCGTTTATTCTTATTTATTTCTGTGTTTATTATGATTTTTGTTGCTATCGTGAAGGAAATATTTTTCCTACTGTCCTCTCCTGTGAAACAAAATAAAGGAGATAAATATTGGCTAAGAGAAAGCAAAATTATTCTTATTTGCAGATGATATGCTTGTACAAAAACCCAAGAGACTCTGCTAAAATACAGCATTAAACACAGTAAGACGATTAAAAACCACGGATATAAAAAATATATAAAAATGATGAGCTCCCTATGAGTTATTTCGCCTTAAAATTATTTTTATAAAGGAATGGGTATATTTCTTACATAAAAGCTTATCATAAATCGCAAATTTTGTTTTGGAAAAATTGTCCTTTTAGTTCAGGCATCGTTTGAACCTGTAAATTTTCATCGTTCCCATCAATGTATAGTATTTTAGTGATTTGAGTCTTTTAAAGTGTTATTTAAAATATCACAAGATGCCTGAAGACAAAACGCACATTTCCTTGCCAGCGTCCTACGTGTCTCACCGGCCTACAAGTCTCCCGCCCCCCACGCTTGCCTTCTCCCCTCTGCGAAAGCTGTTTGGGACGACAGCAACGCTGGACAGTAGTAAAAGCACAGGCCCGTGGGCCTGGGAGGGCTGATTCTCAGGGACCTGGACCGCGGAAGGGGCGGGGGGAGCTTTTCCCACCTGTAATCCCCCTGGCCCGACGGCCTCCCCATCTCGGTCGACTCTAAATTCTCCAGGCCCAAGCCCCTCTCACGCTCTGCAGCCCCTGACGGGGTCCAGCTCCAGGGACGCATGGTTGGCCTGTGCAGTCACACGGCCTCTCGCTTAGAAGCCCCTGTGTGCTGTTGCGATCTTGAAATTCATCATCGGTTTGGGACACGGGGCCCTGCGCTTCCCAATTTCGTCGCGTGTTCCGGGTGTCACCATCGAGGCACGTCTGGGCTGACCGCGTCTCGGCACGGCCTCTGCCGACGCCCAGGTCCTGGCCCCACCGCCTGTGGCGGCAGCGGACACTCCGTGAGCTCCGTGCTGAGGCCTTGCCCCCGCCCACCATCCGATCCTGACCAGCAGCCGGGCGGTGCCACACAGGTCACACGTGTCCCTGCCCTGCCCAACAGCCCCCAGATCCAAGTCCAGTCCCGACAGGGACCTAACCCTACCTGGCCCACGGTCGCCCCTGCCTGCCTCCCCTCCACTGCCTCCCTGTCACCACCGCTGGCCTCCCTGCTGTCCCTCGACACACCCAACAGGGGTCTGCCCGGGGCCTTTGTACGGATCGCCAAGGCTCCTCCTGCAGACACAGCCCCCCGCTCTCGTCGGCCTGCTCAGGTCTCTGCTCAAAGGTCTCAGTGAGGCCTCGGATGCCCGTGACTCAGATGGGAGGTGTGCCAGGGTCAGCAGGCAGAAGCACAGGCCCCGCTCCAAGCTGGGTCTCAGGCAAACCCCGGCTTTTTCAGTATAAGCATGCCTTCAGCGCGACGCGGGACCTCCTTATACTGAAAACGGAGTTTTTTCCCTATTCTATTTAAAATTCGACTCCACTCCCACCCACCACCAGCGGCCCTACTATTTTAATTTTCCTCAGTGAACGACCGCCCCCCAACCTGCTATGCATTCGACTTACTTATCTATTATTATCCGCCCTTCCTCCCCCACGGCAGGGGTGGACAGTCACCTTCACCCCGGCGTGGCTGGGAACCCGGGACGGCCACGAAGGATGCACGGCTACCCGCCAGGTGCTCCTGGGCGAGCCGGCGGCGGCCGGGAGAGATGGGGGAGGGACGGCGCCTGCGCAAGGAGGGGCGGCAGGGCCTGCGGGTCCCTAACCCCGGTCCGGCCCCTTCCTGAAGCCGCCCGGCCCTGCCGGGTCTCCCGCAACCGCCTCTTAACAAACGTGCTCGCGTGACCCCAGCCGGCCGCCGCCCCCGCAGCGGGATTGTCCTCGGCACAGCGGCCCCGAGAGGGCACGGCGCGGTGTCCTCCACGCTCGGCGTCCGCGCCCTGGGTCCGGCCCGCGCCACGCGGTGGGTCCCTCCTCCCGCCCACGGGCCTGGCCGCTGGACCCCGCGCTGGCTCCGGGAGTCCCAGGGCTGGGGACCTGTCGCCGGAACTTCTCAAAAGCTTGAATTTCTCTAATTTCTCACTGCAGCCAGGATCGAGGGCCGTAACGTGGCCGAAGGACAAAGGCGCCGGGATGGGCAGAGCTGCCCCGGGCCCCCGACTCAGGCTGAGCCGCTTCCCGCGGCGGCGCGACGCTCCGCACCCCGGCGACAGCGGCCGCGAGAGAGGACGGTGGGCGCGCACGGGGGTGAGCGCGGTCCTCCCGGCGGTCCTCCCGCTCCATCCTCCCGTACTATCCTCCCGCCTCGTCCTCCCGCCTCGTCCTCCAGCCCGGTCCTCCCGCCTCTGGGACCAGCGGCTCCGTCCAAGGGTCCCCCGCAAACCCACCCTCTCCGCACGTCCGGAGGCCGCCCGCTTTCCGCACGCCCCCCGCCACCTGCCCGGCACAGGCCGGCGTCGCCACTCACTGGACACTGCGCCGGTCACTGTGCCAGACCCACAGGCGGTCTCTCTGCCGACACCCCAACCTCCACCCCCACCCCGTCTGCAACGCGGGCAAAGCCTCCAAAGTGGATCGTGGGTAAACGCCCCGCGGTGCATCCTCACCCCAAATCTCATTCCGCAGTAAAAATAAACGCACTAGCAGGTCCCCCAGGACGTGGAGGACACGTGCGTGCTCACCGCCAGGTGGAGGCCGTCAGGATGCAAAGGCGCGCTGTGCACAGAGCAAGCCTAGAGACGGCAGAAAGTGGCAGGTGCCACGACAGCCTTACAGCGGACCTTCGGACACACGCCACACCGTGGATGGGCCTTGACGGCCTAGTTTGAGTAAAAGGAGCCTGGCGCAGGATGGGTCCTGTGTGGTTCCGCTGCTTTGAGGTCCCGAGGGAAGTCAAACTCACAGTCAGACAGGATGGTGGTCGCCAGGGGGATGAGGAGGGACGACATGGGGTTGTTTGATGCGGCAGAGTTTCAGTTCAGGGGTCACCACCAACCAGCCCGATGTGCAGGTCACTCCACGTAAGTTAAGTGTCACGCGCCTACAGAACCAAGTGTCCCCTGTCCGTGTTACCCGTGAGGGACCCGTGACACAGAATGCAATTGGCCCAGGATCACACGGCTGGCAGGAGGCAGAGATGGGAGTCTAACTGACCCCTGGGTCCCCGCTCCTGCTGCACCCCAGACTCCCAGGAAGTGAGACGTCAGCCCCCACAGCACAGACGCCCTGGTTCTCTTCTGACCCCAAATGAAGACCCAAAGTCTCACACGCGCGGCGTGATCGGGCGAGACCTCACGGCTCTGCGGGTTTCAGTGTCCCCGAATGGAAAAGTGAGGGTTGACGCATCACCTACTCCTGGGCTCCTGAGAATTTACCAGGAAGGGCACGACGAAGCCATGTCCGCCCCCTGCCGCTGGGGAATGCAGCCAACAGCCAGAAGCCCCCTCCATGCTCAGACTGAGGGGTCAAAGCGGAGACTCCGACGCCATTTCTGTAGAGTCCCCTGAGAGGCGCCAAGGCCCCCACCTGCCCCCCTGCACCGTGTCCCGGCTCCAGCCACCCTGAAGACAAGGTCGCTTGGTATTCCTGGCCGGGCCTTACTGCCCCCAGACTCAGCCCCGCCCTCTGTCCCCGAGCGGCCAAGCTGGAAGAGACCCTGACTGAGTGACCTGTTTTCATATCCTGCATCTCGCTCGCCCGCTATGCTATGCAATGATACGTGTTCTCGCATCTTTCCCTTGTAGTTTCTCTTTCGTATCATAAAATTTAGCCAGATTTCTTCGAATCGACTCGAGCAGGACAGGAAAGGCCACACTCCTGCTGTTTATCTCTTGCAATTTCGCGACTCAGCACGACCTTAGAGTGCTTGCGTATGCTGCCTTCGCGACAGAAATAAGCAAGCGACAGACGACATCTGGGTCATGCCCAGTTTTGATTTTTATTTTTCTTCTGGCCCAATAAAAGTGCGAGTCCTCTAAAAAAAAATCTTCCCAGGCAATCACAAATAGGGCGAGACAATGCGAAAGTGTGGCATTTGAGGCCAAGGCCACGGTAATCATTTTAAAGCAGTTACGAACACATTTATGAGTAAATATATGCATTTCTTTGTGCTGCCGAGAGCCGAGGTAGCCAAATTCAATTCTGAGACGCTCT
>NW_024348242.1:2065099-2138532 GCF_902729225.1 Pteropus medius | reverse complement strand
AAAAAAAAAAAAGCCTTGTTTGCTAAGCCATTCGTTGGGATAAATTCGGTGATGAAAACATCGGTGTGGAGGATGTGAGCCTTCGTGAGATTATGGGGGGAGATGGGAACGGGGGGCAGCGGAGCCTCTTCCCAAATAAAATCCTGCGATTCTGGGGCATAACGTGCCCAGCTGACCTAGGGCTCGGATGTCACATTCAGCATCCGTGCAGCTCAAAGAAACCGGTGCATTGAAGCTAGAATTGAGCCAAAGCTCTCTGACGACGGGCGGGTTTCAGCCCGGGGGTTAATCCCTCATTTTCCACGAGCTATGCCGCCCGAGCCTTCCAGGGTCAGCGGCCCAACAGACCCCGAGACCTAGCTGGGTTTGGAGTGGACAGGCTCATTCCGGAAGGGGCTGCAGAGTCCCTAGCTCAGGCTTTGTTGGCCAGGCCGTTTCTGCACTCTGTACCCCCTGCAAAGAGGCAGCCGCAGGCGGCATGCCCGCAGGTGGCCCCGCTCTGGGCCCCGGAACCTCGTTTACAGGACATCGGGCACTGGCTTCACATGAGGATGAGCCAGCCGACCTCTGACTCAGGGGACGGTCATCTATTTGTACGTCCATTTTGCGTGTCTTACAAATACATCTAGGAAATAGATAGATGATAGATAGATAGATAGATAGATAGATAGATAGATAGATAGATAGATGATAGATAGATAAAGGACAACCACCTCTCCTACCCCTGGGCAGAGACTGGAGGAAAATAACATTTTTTGCCTGAGAATTTAATCAGAACTTGCAAGAAGTAATTTCCAGACTTGGATCCTGACAGCCAGGGCTCAGGGTGAGGGCGTGAGCTGAATTTCGGAGCAGCAAAGGGAAAAAACAGCCCTCTGTGCAGGGGGAAACGGGGAGGGGCGCATTCTGCCTTAGGGTCAGTGGTACACTGGGGCTCAGAGTGGGCTTGAAAGAGGTGAACGGGGCCAGCACTCGCCGTGCAGAAGAATCCATAAGATCCTTATAAAATCGAGGTGCGAAAGGCCCAGTTTGGAGTTATCAGAGCCTCCGAGAGGTTCAGCTCCCATCTCCAAAGTCTTCAGCCAAGTTGGTGGCACATGTGATGGCTTTGGGGCAAGTGGGGGTTAGAGTGAGAATTCGGGAAAATGATTTCCAGGACATTCTGGGGGCAGCGGCAGCCTCGCCGACAACGAGATGACCCACGGTTGGGCTGAATCAGCGGGAGGAGGTGGCTGAGCCAGCGGCATGCAGGGGACTGGCGGTGTGGCGCAGAGACCGCCCAGCTGCCCACCGCATGGGCTGGAGACCGCCGCGTCTGGCCCCGGCAGAACCGTGCGGAACAGCCTGCTTCTGGGTTACACGAAGCCGCCGGTCTTGTTTGCTTGTCCGTTTTTATTAAGTTGGTTGTTAATAAAATCCTACAGGTTTCAAGTGCACGATCCTACAACACGTCGTCTGCACGTTGCGTTGTGTGTTCACCGAAGTCACGCCTCCTGCCGTCACCACGTATTTGGTGCCTTTCACCCTTTTCTGCTTGTGTTTTTTACAAGGCTTTTGCTTGACTGTGGGCTGTCGTTTGTGCCCAGGGGCTCTGCACGGAAGGGACATGGCGAGAAGCCATCCCGAGGGCCCACCGGCCCGCCGTGGACAGCCACCCTCCTTCTCAGCTGGCACAGATCGAAGTGGGCGGGACCCAGGCTGTGTCGGGTATATAGCGTTTTGAACATCCTACCCAGCTCCACGCAAAACCCCCTAACTCCAAGGCAAAGCCCCTTGACACCAGAAGCTGCCTCATCCCAGACTTCCGGCCTCTCACGGGAGATGAATGCTTCTGCGTCCTGGGCAGGTGCTCAGCACCCAACACTGAGCTGCCGTCTCCTCCATGTCCACCGTGCGATGGCCGTGCAGCCAGGAAGATGTCAGCCCGTTCGCGTTCTCTCGTTTGACCATGAAACGAATCCTAACTGGTACATGGGAAGAGGTGCCTCAACGCCCTAAGACTGTTGGCGTCCTCGTGGCAGGCAGGGTGGGAAACAGTCCTCAGACTGGGGGTCAGGGGTCACAGACACAGGTGTCATTAACACCTATGAGGTCCCGGTCCTGCTGTTTATGACGTCCATCAATCCTCCCTGAAACCCGAAGACAGCAATGCTGGCAGCCCTGATTTTTCAGGGAGCGAAAAGCACAGAGATGGCATAAAATTATGCAAGTCACATGTCTGTACGTAATGGAGATGGGGTTCATTCGTTCATTCCGTTGGATGCCATCAGTCTGCCCGCCCTTGGCTAGAGCCCCCGGGCTGGAAAAATGGACAGCGCACACTCCTTGTCCTCAGATCAGAGTAACTCTGCAGAGGGAGAGGGAGGTTTGTGTGTAGGGGGAGCACATCTTGCATTCTGTGACATTTAAAAGAACAGCCGCATATTTATGCCCATAGTACACTTAAGGTCAGAGTGCTCTTTGAGTAAAACGTGGAAGTGACATTTACTTATTGGTACTTTTAGGCTTTATGGCTCACACGGAGGATGCATAATTCATGCCAGAAGTCGTCTGGCTCAAGGAAAACGAATCCGGTTGATCCCTTCCCAGACAACTTTGAGCAGGTGGTGGCGAGGCGTGTGGACGCGGGGCCGGCCGTGGGCGTGGCCGTGGGCGTGGCCGTGGGGGGTCAGCAAGGCCAGGTTCAGCGCTTCGCCTCGGTCTTTTCGGGGTCTTCCAACAGAATTTTTCTCGTTACCAAAGTCTCGATTCATTTCCTTGGAAACCAGCCATTACCCATTGTGAGCAAAGCTGGACATTGGCGTCATCGGAGACGACAGACGATGATGACCTGGGGGCGGCTTGCTCGTAGGGTGTTCTTCTCCTATAATGACTGTCTTTGGAACGGGACACCCAGTGTGCCTCTGCCCGGTCCACGCCCAGAGCTTTCACAAGCGACGTCAGCAAAGCGGCAGCATGAGAGCTTTCTACGGCGTCCCGCATCTGCTCATCACCGCGTCTCCGGCAGCGGCCGAGGCCTGGGAAGACCCAAGCGCTCATCGGAAGGTGAGCGGACGGAGAGGTGGCATGCACGCACACGGGGATCATCCCGCCATTTACAGCGATAAGGACGTGATGATTAGACCCATTTTACAGTTGGAGAAACAGAGGCTCAGGAGTCATGTGACCTAAGACCACACGGTTTGTGAGCCGGGGCCAGGGTCGAGGCTCTCTAGGGGGGCCGTGGGGGGGGCGGGGGTGGGCAGCTCCCAGGGCTGCAGTGTGCCCTGGGGCTGGGACCACTTCCAGAAGACCTGACCTAGACGGGGTTGAGAGTATTAAAAAGCACAGGAAGAACGAGGCGTTTTCATACCCCCTGCTGAGGAGGCGGCCGGGTTGCACCTTTGGTCACGGACCCTGCCTCAGAAGTAGACGGGGAGCCTTTGACTTCGAAAGGACGCCTGACGCACACGTAGGGCCTTTCCCGGGAGGAGGGGGCTGGCGATGAGCGGCACGCTGTGGCTCCCCCAGCTCTTCTCCGGCACCCGAGGGCGTGGGACGGGCCCCTCTGCCCAGCTGCCCGCCTCCCACCGTCTAGACGGACCCCGGGGACCTGGCCTGGCGCAGCCATGACTGAGCCAGCCGCGGGGGCCTCGCTGACCCTGCTGGGTGGTGCCACCTTCCCCACGACACAGGGAAGACAGCGCTCCCAGCCACCTCCAGGGGACTTCCCGCCACCCGCTGACGTGGGAGCTGAGCCGGAGTGGCCCCCGTTCAGAATCAGAAGGGTGGCATCTGGAGTGCGGATCAGGCTTGGTGTTTATTCGGGCGTTACACTATTTGGGGAGAGTGAAAACCAGAAGGCTCAGCCTTCCTTCCCCCCCCCAAAAAAAAAAAAAAACATTTGTCCCTTCTCTAACCCCCAGAATCTGTGACTAGCTACATTACACGGCAAGGCAGACTTTACAAACACGATGAAGCCTCGGACCTTGAGATGGGGAGCAGCTTCCGTTATCCAGGTGTGACCGATCCAATCCCATGAGCCCTGACAGCAGAGAACTCTCCGCAGCTGGACGCGGAGGGGTTGACGCGTGAGGGGGACCCAGCACGTGTCGCTGGCTCAGAGATGAACGGGCAAGAGCTGTACCTGGCCTCGGTGAGCTAGGAGCAGCTCCCACTGACCAGGGAAAAGGGGACCCAGCCCTCCAGCCCCAAGGAACTAAATTCTGCCAGTGACGCCTGGATGAGCCCAGAAACAGGCCAGCGACAGAGGAAGCGGGAGACGCTGCTGCCTTCCGACCCGCAGACCTAAGACAACTGAGGCGCGTCCCGTAGGTCACTGTGTCCACGGCAGAGACGGAAGAACAACCCAAGGTTTACAAGTCCCGCCCAGAGCCCAATGGGAGGGAGCAGGCCGACCCCCCCAAGACAGTGTGTGACCAACCAGGGCACGGCAGGGAGCAGGCCACCCCCCAAGACAGCTGCGTGGTCAACCAGGGCACGGCAGGGAGCAGGCCGACCCCCCCAGACAGCGTGTGACCAACCAGGGCACGTTGTCGTGACCCTGAGCCCGTGGGTGCTGAGCCCTGAGCTACCCCGCAGAAAGCAGGTGACAGTGGGCCCGGGGACCCCTGCTGGATGATTAGATTCAGACGCAAGGAAGGCAGCGAATCAATGAGCACAGATCAGGGAAAGTCATCATTTCATAAGTTTCTCTTTATTTATCTACGATTCAGTAACGCAGGTTTTCATTGAGTCCAACTGCCTCAAGCAGCTATTTCTTTGGGGGAAAAAAATTTCATTTTCCTTAACTAGGAAATAAAAAAAAAAAATCAATCCACATGACAAGGATATTTTTAAAGGCTGATTTAGTGAAAATTATATGAAAAATGTAGAAAATCATTTTTCTCCCCACTAGTGTGGCTCTGAGTTCTATTTATATGCAAATGTCAGATGCCTGAGCCGTTATGTTTTACAGTTTTGAAATCCTGCCGATTTCGCGAACCTTCGATTCATGAAATCCCGATGAAACTCTGAGGCCTTTTTGGGGAGCTGTTTGAGGAGCTGCTGTCGTGAAAACAAGTTTTCTAACTGACACGTCTCCCGCCGCATAAAGCCACGAAGAGCATTTTAATTTTCAGATGTAATCCATTCTGGTTGTTTTCCCCCACATGCCTCTAAGGATATGCGGATCCTTTAAGAAAAACAAATGTTACATGAAAAAAAGATAAACACCAGGCTCGCAGACTCAAATCCAAGTCCCAGAGTCCTGGCTTTGCCCGGAGTTATCTCCAAAGTTACGTCTTCGGCATGACCTTCTGATCTGACCTTTCCTCGTTCCTTAGTGGTTCCGGGGCGTTGCTGGGTTGCCTGAGTGTGAACTGTACCAAAAATCCACCCCCCCACCAATGAGAAGCGTATAATGCAAATTAGCTGCATTACTTGTTTTAAACTCACTGTAAAGCACTTGGGATGACGCAGAAAAACAGTTTACCAGAGAGAGAGTCGTTATGCTGCGGAGAGTCTGCATTACTTTTAAGCACCTTGCTGCAGAAAAGCAGCCCAGCTGAATACAGCCTCATCTCCGTGGCTCAGGAATAATACCACCAGCACGTGAGCCCGCGAGAACACCAGGCAGCGAACCCTTGGCCTGTGCATCGTAACTACATTCAGGAGGGGGCCCGTGGAGACCAACAGGGGGCTGTTGAGATGGCCGCACACGCGTCACACCCGGCCCGGCCCACTGCAGACCGCGAAAGTACACCTCTCCCGGCGTTGGTAAGTGTGCGTTTGTATATTTGGGTTTATTTTGTGTGTGTGTTTTTTTCTCTCTCTGCAAAAATGAAGTTTGTTTCTCTTAGTCCTCGTCCCAAGTCCCAGTCCTCGTCAGCCTGGCTCCACCTCGAGGAGAGGCCCTAAGAAGGAAAGAACGGTAGGAGGCCCATGTGCTTAGCGGCTCGCCCGCCGACGGCCCACCCGGGTGTGGGACGCGTTCATCGGACACCACCCCAACACACCTTCTCCTGGCTCCCGCTCCCTCGTTGAACCCCGACTGATACACCATCCGAGCTGAAAATACACTCGTGAAGGTATTATTGGGGAGCTCACAGGACATCCAGCATGGATGCTTTTAAGAAGCTGGAGGGAGAGAAAGGAAGAAATAGAACCCCAAGTCTCGCTAAAGAACTGGCCCTAAGACCCCAGCAGAGTGGCTGCCGGGCCAGGCTGTGTCTTGACTCATGGAAACCACTGTGCCCGGATGCAGGACTGTCCCACTGCTGCCCTAGAAGCCGGACACAACCCCTGCATCGCCGTCACCTGCTGCAGAAACCATCATCCCCAAAGCGTCTGTGCACGAGGGCCCCAGAGCAGCAGGGGTGTCCACGGCCGACGGAGCTGGGGTCCAGCCCTGCACTCCAGCTGCCCGGGCATCTGACAGAGCAAGCATCTGCTGAAAGATGGTCTGTGACTCACAGCAACATTCTGCAGGCAAAAAATTACCCAAATAGCAGGAAGGGCTCTAAATACACTGCTGTTTGAGAAGGGCCCGGGCCAGTCGCTCCCAGCACGCTAATAAAATTCCGATATTAGTCACGTGGGCAGCCGCACCCCTACGGCGGTCTGTCGCCTCTGAAGTGGCAAAGGCAAACGAACCAGTGTTCTCAGCCGGCCACGGTAAGCCGCTCCCTCTCCCCATCCTGGTCGTGGGGCGGGTACACGGCAAGCCTGCTGGAGGCTCCTGAGTGTACGGTGGGGGCGGCTTCTCTCCCTGCCTGACCCATTCCCCCCCGGGAAGGAAGCTCACAGCCAGGAGAGTCTGTCCCGACAATACAGAGCTCTGAACAAGCCCAGCACCGCTGCCCCCGTGTCTGGAAAGTTAAGTCATTACGAACCGGGCATTCTGAGAGATTGAAGATGCAGATACAGAACCCGTGGTCTGGCCGCAGATGACAGAACACTGACCGACGACCTCTGCGGTGACCAGGCCAGTCAGCGACGGCCAGCTTCCCTTCCCAGTGTCCTGGCGTCTGACTCAGGGCCAACCAGAAAAAGCCAATTACGCACCCAAGCTCATCACGTTAAATGCCCGCTTCCTGGTCACCCGTCCCCAGCCTCCCCGGGCCAACCACCTCCGACCTCAGCAGGCCTGAGCCTGCCCTGTCCTCCCCGACCCCGTAAGCTTCCCCACCCCTCTGCCTGCCTCTGCATCTCCGCCAGACGCAAATGATGGCCAACTCCCCTGCCACAGCCAGCTCCGAGTAACGTGCCTGTTTGTCTTCATCTGTACGATTTTTATCTCTGCATCTGCTGCCTCTTGCAGAAAGCGGCTCTGCTGTATGCAGCACCCTCCAGGGCTCTAACATAAAGACCCATGTGGTAGAGCAGGTTCCTGCCACACGTGCTGGTGCCAGGTGGCGCTTCCCACCATGGTAATTGAGGAATCGTGAAAGGGGTTGTTTTTCTCCCCGGATTTCACGCGGGACCAGCCAGGAGCCGAGTTGAGCCTGTTCACCCCCATATTGCAAGCCCCTCGCTTGGCCTCTGACACAGTGCCCTAAAAACATGTGTGGTCTCGAAGCCCCGGCACAACGCGCCCAGAGACACAGGGGCCTTCCCAGGGCCGGGCCGGGCAGTCGCTTCTCGGGGCTAAAACAACGTTCAGAACGTTATCGAAGCCTCTGCCCAGATTCCGCCGAACCCCGGTGCCTGAGACACACGCCGCCCGTACCCCGCGGCGGCCCCACTCACGCCTGACTGCGGTCTGGAGGCGGACGTGTCGGGACAGCAACGGGAGACACAAGCTCAGCTCCAGGCGAGGGACCGAGCCGGGCACGCTGTCTGCGGCCGTCGCAGCTGTGCGGAGTTCATGTGTGTCCCCGAGCCCCAGGCTGGCCAGGAGCCTGCTGGGAGCGGGGGCAGCCAGGCGCCAAGGACGCTCAGCTGGCCCAGGCTGACACTCCCACGATGGCACAGGGATCCCCGGGGGGCCTGGCCCCGAGTCTGGTGGGAGTGAGGGGTAAGGTCCCACCCCTGGGAGCAGGAATCCAGTGTCACAGGGCTCCTGGTGAGTGTCCACCTGTCCCCTGTGCACAGGTCACACGAACAGGCCCGAGACTTGCTATCGTGAGCACATGACCGACGGTTCCACACTGACTCCTGTGTGTGACGCTGGCCCAGGCACATCTGTGGGCGGCAGGATCTGTCTGTGGGCAGCATGGTCTGTCTGTCTGTCTGGACAGGTCGAGGCCCTCAGCTTAGCGCGTGCAGAGTCGGAACCGCTTGGTAAGGAGGAGGGAATGAACAAAGGCCCCGCTCCGGGCAGACCGATAACTAAAAACCGTCAGGGCCAAGGGCCATCCTGGCTAAAGGCACCCGGGGGAGGGGGGCGGAGCTAGTGGGTGAGGGTGGGGGTGGGTAGAGCGTGCGGAATCGGATCAGAGTCCAGGGGTGGGGGATTTCTGCTAAGCTCACCCGGCAGGATCCTTGCTCAAGCTGGACTGATAGGGCCGAGGACAGACCAAGGGCGAGGCTGACTCGGGTTTGGTCGAGGACAGTCTTGGTCACACCCACTGAACGGTGTCTCCCCGTTGTCCCTGGCAGCCGCTGGCCACCGCCAGTCTGCCTCTGTCTCCTGATGAACTGTTATGTCCTAAGCGCAGTTTATTATAGAATAATAGATACTTCCAAAGCGAAGCATCTGCTCTCCCTAAATCAAACCATGATGAGACTCCTGCAGAACCAGACAAAACTAGAGTCCCTCGTCTCAGGGTCAAAATGGAGACAGGCAGCGCAGGCACATAGAGGACACTTCGCCTAATCCCACAGAAGTCTCCAGCTCGGAAGTCGGCAGAGGACGCCGGCCGGTCCCCAAACGCCACGTCTGTTCCTGACACCTCGGGACTTCCTTCTTCTCCGACTCAGCTACCCTGATCCAAACAGGGAACAAGACCGCCAGGCCACCGGTCAGCTGAAAAAGCCAAGGGACCTCCGCATTCGCCCCGCTGAAGTCCCTTCGCCTGTCTGAAACTGACCGCTTCGGAGCTGAGCGAACATCGTAAGAGTCGCACGCTCTCCCTTGCTGCCAACCTCTCTGCTGTCCGTCCCCCTGCCCCCCGCCCCCCAGCCCCACGCGCCTCTCTCCTGGGAAAACGGCCGTCCGCAAGCAGGCACCGCGTCGGGCCAGGCCCGCCGAAGAAGGCCGCTCTCGACTCTCTCTCCGGGGCGGCTCTACGACCCGGCGGGAACCAAGGAGGTGCCATCTCTCGTCTTTTGTCGCCATGGTTACGAGTACAAGTCAAGTCGTATTTTTTTTATGGGACGCGCCACGTTGTGGATCCTAAACGAAGCCACCATGGGCCAGAAGCGCCAAGAGATCAAGACCAAGCCGGACCCCCGAGCCCTCCTGCTCCCCGCGGACCGGACCGGAGCCAGGACTCGCCGCCTTCCGCTCACGCCGGCAGCGGCTCCGCCGCGTCATCTGCAACCGGCAGCCGAGCTGCGGCCCGCGGAGCCGGCAGCGCCCTGGGCCGGCCACTTGGCAGGACGCCGCCCGCTGCGAAAGCGCTTTGTAGCTGCAGCGAGTGTGTGTTTAGGACACGCTGCCCTGATGGCTCCAGACGGGGAGCTACACAAGCAGCCATCACCTCACGTTCCTGGAAGCGCAGGGCATGAACAGCCCGGGGAGCAACCTCCGGCCGCTGGAAAAGCCCCCGGGCCCCCCCTCACGTGGCCGGGCCGAGGACGGGCCACTGCCACACTCCCGCTTCCCCTGGGAGCGCCCGCCCGGGGCCGTCACCGCGCCTGGCGCTGCACCGGGAGAACCGGGGTCCCACCGCAGAGCCGAGCTGCGCGGCCCGTGGCCTCGGCCCCAAGCCCAGCACCCGAGCTCCGCCAAAGGTGGGTTTGGCCATGTTTGAGACGACGTCAGACGGGGATAAACAGTCCCCACGGTACAACGGGGCGACGGGGAAGCCTGGACCGAGGTCGGCGAGCGGTGCCCGGCCCGACTCCTGGGGCAGGCGGCTGAGCCGGGTTCACGAAAGCTAGAGGCAGACGCTTGGGGCTTTTTGACATTAGAAAAGTATAGGTTTCCGAACAGGAATTAGAAACCCTGAAAGACTAGTCGGGCTGTCGTTTGAAGGAAGCTCGAGCTAAGAGCAGAGAGGAGGGAGGAATAGATACAAAGACCAAGAAAAGGGAAATTGCAAAAGATCTTCGCTGGGCCCCGGGTTCGGAGGAAACAGCTGAGAAAGTCATCGCTAGACGCAGACCGAGGCTGAGATCACACCGAAGATTCCAATGTCCGTTAAGGGCAACTAATGGGCTATGTTTGCCGAATGACCTCACCCCTTCGAGATGCACGCCGAGGTACTTAAAGTGTCATGATGTCTGTCACTCACTTTGAAATGGGCCGGCGACCACGAGGCACATACTCAAACGAAGTCGACATAACAAAATATCAACTGTTGCATCCAGATGACGGGTATGTGGCTGTGCATGGAACTGAACTTTTAATGTGCTTAAACGAAAAAAAACGCGTTTAAAACTCAGAAAAGCGTAAGGGGATCTTATAATGAGCGTCTCAGAATCTCCTTTTCCTCAGCCGCGTTTGCTCGTCTGGAGCCTTGGCCCTGGCAGGAATGGTTGGTTCTCATCCCAACAGCCGTCCTCCCTTTGTTTTCTGGCCTGCGGGATCCTGCTTTGACTCATCCGTGCCGAGACGTCAGGGAGCATCTCGTAGTCGTTCTAAAACACTCCTGGCAAGACCGTTCTCATTTCCCACCCTGCCTGCAGCTGGGGGACCTGTGACACGATTCTAACCACAGATGCTCGAGGAAAAGGGGGCTCTAAGTTCTGCTGCTGCTGCTCATATCTGACACCATTAAAAAGTGGCAAGGCAACGAAGTTCATCCTTGTGTCTTGGATGCGGTCATGTGAGAATGCGATTCACGGAGCAATGGCAGCTATCTTGGGACCATGAGGAAAAGTCCAAGTGGGATCAGAGATGCTCACTCAGGGTTCTGTTGTCATCGGTGGGCCAGAGCAACCCTGAATCCAGCTCCAGAGTTTTGTGATGTGAGGTCGTTAAATGCCTTCCTCATGTGAGTCGCCATTAGTCAACGTGCTACCACGTGCCGCTCAAAATCCCCTGAATCATAACCTGCTCACTTTTCTAGGACCGCAGGAAATTAGGTTTGTAATTTCTTTAATGTGATCCCTAAAAAATAGAACTGAAAACCCAAATGACCACAGTACACTCACACGAATTACACAGAGATAAGGACAAACGGGAGTACCAGAGAATTCTTTAGCAACTTTCCCAGTTTCCAGAAGAAATCAAAGACTCAGTAGATGCCATCGCCTTTGTCCCTCTGATAGTGGTGGCTGGACTTTGCCAGGCCAACCCTCACTTTGATGAGAGTTTTGAAAAGGCAGAATCAAACTTCGGTCCACCGGGTAGGTGAGTTCCGGGCCCAGGCCTGGTCCTGAGGCCTTTTCGGCCTCCAATACTCGAGCCTCGTGTGAGTCTTAGGAGAAGAGGCTCGAGCCGCGGATGTCGCATATTTGTCCGCAGCGTGAGCGCCAGGCGAGTTCACGCAGTTTGGAGGGGGGTGGACGCCTTCGCGTGCGTGTGAGGGGCGTGTGCAGCATTTGTGGAGTGAGGGTGCACAGCGCAAGCTCTGGGGTCGGACTGCCCCGGGGCTGCTCATGGCCCTGCCCCCCGCTGGCCGGCTGACCCCTGGCAGCTCTGACACGGCGCCTGCTCACGCACAGGGCTGGTTTCAGGATAAAGCGATATCATGTGTGCGAAACGCACCTCTTGCGGTTGCCCAGGAATTTTAATAAACATAAAATAAGATAATGAAGACCGCGATGATGACTCTGAGGGTGAGTGACCCGCCCGGCCAACCGCCCAGCAAAGGAGCTGAAGGCCCCCGTGAACCAGAGTCGTTACGGCCCGCGGGGAGTCGGGACTCTAAGGTTTAGCCAGCACCACAGAAGTCAAAATCAATACCGCTCTTGAAAACCTCGTATCGATCGCCACGTTCGGTGAATTCCCTTCATGCTCATAAACTCTGTGGCACGCACACTGATAAATGGCTCGGGACACACACAGGTATTGTTCTGCCCATGTACCTACCAGCCTCACACAGAGTCGAATTGGCTTAACTCGGATAAGAACATGGCTTTGCTCCTTCTTACTCAGACTTGGTCTCTGGGCAGCAGTCATAATTTAAAGTCCCCAAATTGGTGTTCTCAGAACTTTCCCGCGGGCTATGAATGGGGGATTTGAAGGTGCCGCAGGAGAAGCGGGGATCGGATGGCTTTCTCTCGAGCCAGGCTGCTGAGCTGACGGGCGTCCTCGGCGCTGAGTGGCCATCCAGCCACGGCCCCGAGGTCAAACCCGCTGCGGCCAGGGGCGCCGGATTCTTCCACCCCTCCTGCAGACTCGGGCTGCGGGAGGGGAGAGGGCTCAGGGGCTCATTCCTCCACCGTAAAAAGACAGATCCGTTCGACACAACGTGCTGGAGGCGTACCAGCTGGGTGAGGGGCGCGGCCGCGCTCAGGACCTCGACGCCCCTTCGCGGTGATGTCGCGTCTCGGGGAAGAAAGGACCACACAGGTTCCTGCCCGAAGACGACATTGTCACCCGTAGACTAGTTTCATCGAGATGCCCCACCCTTTCCAGGACGAGCAATAAAACCTCTTCGCCCGGCCGCTTCTGGCCTCCTCGTAACGTCTCTGCCTTCCTGGCCCACGTTAACGTCGTGGCCCCGCAGACGGACCGGCGAGCCACGGGGCCCTTTGTGCCTCAGGAGGAAGCGACGCCCCCTCCCTCTGCCACGAGGCCTCGCTTAGCGCCTACGGAGTTCACCCCCAGCCCACGAGACGAGCGGAAAAGCGGAGCCAGATCCAAGTCTGGGGCAGCCCGGCCAAAGGCCGCGGCCCTGTCCCGCCTGCCCCGGAGGAGCCGGGAACCCAGGCGGAGGGAGGGACGTGGCCACACCACGCGGGAGGGGCGGGGAGTAACATCGCTGAGGGGGGCCGTGGGGAGTCTCGCAGTCGACTCGGAGACGTAAAATTCCCCAAGAGAATGCAAGCCGCCCGCTTCCGACGGAGAAGCTACCGCACGCTCCTGTCTCCTATGCCATGGCACCCTCACGACCCTTAGGAGCAAGTCCCCTCGGCCCCGTTTCCCAGGGCAGGGAACAGGCTCCGAGCAGTGCCCAGGCCCAGGGTCGCAAAGCTGGCCCGCAGCACCGCGAGGCTGGGCGCGAGCCGCGGGCCGGCAAACCACTCCCTTAGCGACCTCTCGTGAAGAGGCCGGAGGGACAGCTGGGGACTCTACACACAGCTGAGGGCCTGGCCCTCACGGGGCTGGCCCCAGAACCGAAGTTCTGGTCTCCCGCCTTCGGACTGAGCCCTCCTCACTGCGGGGCGTCTGCACAGCCAGGAGGGCGGAGGGCCACCCCCGGAGGAGGAGACCCTGGAAGTCCCTCTGTGTCTGTGCACAGAAACCATCGCACGGCCAGAAGGGACCACGGGCCACCGGGCTCGGGTGTGAAACGCCTCTCGCCGTGTAATTCGCATTTCTGTCCCGAGCCTCCACCCCAGGTTAGTCGATTCAGGTGGCCTTAGGCAAGTTCTGCAGCTTCTAAGAGCCCATTTTCCCGTCAGTCACACAGACGACAGTGCCCACGTCACGGGGCGCGCTGGATTACGTGACCCCGTGGATGCAGAGTTTGTGAGGATGCAGGCTACGTTCGCTGTTCCCCGTCGTCTGGGGGGCTCCTCCCCACTCAGGCATCAGAATGCGAGGCAGCGCGCGTCAGACGCTCGGCCACGTGGTCCACGTTGTCACGTGGCCTCAGTAGGGGCGTCTCGCACGCCGTTGAACCCCGGGCAGGTGGGATGTGAGGCTGCTCTAAATCCACACACACCAAGCCGCGGGGCTGGGGCGCTATCGGAGGTCACGTAAAACCAGGGCCGCAGGTCCTCGGGGGACACCAGCCACACCTCAGGTGCTCGATGGTCCCATGACCAGCGGCTGCCATGCCGGGCGACGTAGGTACACGGTTCTGTTGGACGAGCCGTCTATGTTGTTCTCGTCTTTCCCGGAAGTCCCCTCCCTGCCCAGGGGACATGTTTCCTCTCTGATGACCAGGTTTGCGGGCAGGGGCACGGCCGCCCCACGCCCCTGGGGCTGTGAGAAGCGCGACTTTTGTGAATGTCGTAAGATGGTGGAGACTGTGAGGGAAAACTAGCATTGGGAAAATGTAAAGGTGATGTTAGAAACTACAGTTATTTCGTAAAAACAAAAGTAGTCTCTTCCTTTAAAAATATACGATGTCACTGCTCACGGATAGACCTGCTATGTTCTATGCCCACAGAAAGCATCAGGTAGCAGTTAAAATGAAAACTGAAAGTTTAATGTGCCAAGAAAAAAAATAGGTCACCCCCTCCCACATAGGAGCCCCCTCCTTGCTGAGACAAAGCACATTCCCGGCTCCGAGGACATGGGGACGCAGCGAGGAGGGACTCGCCAGAACTCACGTCAACACGCGGTTTCTGCAAAATACGTGTCGGTCCCCACTTACCGCGCCCCGCCGGAACGGGAGAAAAGGAGCAACATTTGAGGGAGGCGGGCCGGAAACGGCGTGAGGCGCCAACCCTGCAGCCCCCACCGTGACCCCAGTCCCCCCGCACGGCCCTCCACGCGTCACTGGACGCCCCGGCCTGCTGCCCGCCTGCGCTCGGAGGGAGACGGGCCCCTCGCGGCCCCACATCTTCCCCTGTGTCCCTTTTCTCTGCCCTGAGGTTTTTAAAACCAAAACATTTTATTACGTATAATTTTACCTATATTAATAAACTTTAGAAATGGAAGAGGACTTTGTCAAAAACATTCTAGGTTATGGCGGCGTGTTCGAGGTCGGTTTTTCTAAGTCCTGGACCACCATCATCTACCTGTTTCTCAGATCATCGGGAAGTCGCTGTTCAAGTCTTAGATTAGGCCACGGTACAGTCCACCTTAGACGAGTCTTAGCAGAAACCAACACAAGACGCTTTCCTCCAGCGAACGCTCCCTTCCTGCCACGCGACGCGTCCCTAAGTGTTAACCTGCCTGCAAGGCGCAAACGTTGTCAGCTTCAGAGCCCCCAAGAGCAGCCTAAAGCGGCTTTCACCTTGCAAGGCCACGGAAGCCGGAGGCAGCCTTCTCATTGAGTTTTTAAATCATAATGATTCAGAGCGAACCAATTGTCGTGCAGACACATGGTGTGAAAGGAAATATGCGGTAACGGGGTGTGACGACGGTTCCTCAAAATGTCGCAAAGGCCGACGATGCTCACGCGTGCTCCGCACCACCGCACGTGGACAGAGGCCTCGGGTCGGAGCTGCTGGAAGTGGGGGCTGCCGGTCAGGACGAGCTGGCTGGGAACTTGCGGTGCAGGAGGGGTCCAGGGCATGATGAGGACACCCAGGTGTCGCGTGAAGCATCCGCGACACAATCCCCAGATTCTTAGGATGCCGACTTCAGCTTCAGCACCTGCGAGTTTGGTCCATTCTGTTCCCTGGGTTCTTGTTTGAGACCTGGGGATGCACGCCTGGGGCCCCAGTGCCTTCCTATGAATGGCCCCTCTACTTCCCTGTCAGTGTTCGCTCAGTGCCTCCCGCAATGCCTCTCGGGTGACGGCTTCCCTCCCGGCGGCCCGGACAGCTCACCGAGGAGGCCACGACGCAGGATGCTCAGCCAGCCTGCAAGAAGTGGTGTCTTTACACAGATTCTGATGCGGCCCAGGTGGGAGTCACCGGCCATGAGATGGGAATGCTCCAGGACTGGATTTTGGGGTGCACTCCTGACTCCGACTCTTCCCTTCCCCTCCAAAATGGACCTCTTCCTCCCAGCCGCCCCAGCCGACTCGCACTGAGCGCTTACCATTGTCTACTGTCCAGCGGGATGTTAAACACTTTGCTTGTCTTCTCTAACCAACAGTTCTCTTCCATTTTACAGAAGGATGAGGTGAAAGCCTGGTGATCAAGTCACCTGCCCAGTGTCCCAAGCTAACCCGTGGCAGAGGTCAGACGTAAATCCAGGCCTGCCTGAAATCAGAATCCCAATTTTGTTAACGCCCCTGCATGGCCTTAATCGCTATTCCACACGGCCCCCACCTGTGTGACTTGCAGGACGTCCGTGTGTTTCTCTAGAGTCAGGGCATCTGCTCAAGTCCTCACCCCGCCCTAAAGTCCCGAGATGCTGAGATGAGCTCGTGGCGTCTCCGGCTCCCCTAACGTATGTCACCAGAGGGACAAGGACAAACGGACGAGGAGAGAGAGAACGACTGGGGAAATATGAACCCGGCCAGGCCCCCCCGGTGACAAAATCCGAGCAGCATCTTTTAAACTTCAGGAGAAGAACCTTCCCTCCTTTCGCCTGGACGCGAATCAGAACACCAGCCCCCACATTCCAGCGCCCAGCCTTCCCAGGCCACTTCTGAGCAGATTATCAGTCCTCAGCCCTCTTTTGTAGATGAGAACTGGGGGCACAGGGAAGGGGAGGGAATTCGCCCGAGCTTGCACAGCTAGGTCCCCGAGATGCTGCCCGCAGCCCCTGCCTGGCACTCGAGTGGCCCTTCCGCTCAGCCGTCCGTGGTATCAGAGCTCTGGGCAGCGAGTGCCCACGTGACCGAGAGGAAACCGGAGTCGGCATAGTCTCCCCCGTGAAAGTCCGCGTCAGGCTGACCCCTGACTCCTCCCAGAAATCTCGAAATGTACAGGGATGACAAAGGGGAGGGGGAGGGGTGCACTCACAGGGACAGAGACAGGGGGACGGGGCGCCAGGCGCAAGACTGGGGTGGGGCTTGGGAGAAGGCCCAGGGGCTGCGTGCCCACCCCAGGGAGCTGGGCGTGCGTGCATCTCCTTGGGGCTCAGACACCACCCCGCTTCTCCCTGCTGCACTGGAGGCCAGGAGGTCCCCGCCTGCCCTGGCAGAAGCCTGGAGCTGAGTCTCTGGGGACGGAAAACCAGGGGGAGTCCACGACCGGTTGGGGGAGACGTGCCACAGTGGAAACAGGCTTTGTGTGAACTTCTGCCGACTGGACAGTGTCCTCCAGGCCCCTCGCCGCCCCGAGTCCACCATGCAGCCAGCTGGATGCACCGTCCCCGCCTCGTGCTCCAGGCTCCTCCAGGCTGGGGACGTGAGGCTGCTTCTCCGAGGAGCCCAGACGAGGGACAGACTCCAGACGCGGCAGCCAGCAGGTCACACTGACCGCGAGCCCCCCGCATGCCCGGGGTTCTGGTGGACGTCGGAGATGCGAGAAAGCGGGACCCACAGCCGCTCCGCTCCCCGCCCCCCCCCACCTCTCACCTCCGGTGGCAGCTCCACAGTGACAGTGACGACGCCACCTGCAGCTCTCCAAACGCGCCACGGCCCTCACTCTGCCCTCCGTCTCCACTGTGCAGCCCACTGTGGTCCCAGTTCCCCGGGAGGCCGACCCCGAGCACCGGTGACGCCCTCTCCCCTCCGCCCCCTCGGCACAGCAGCTCCTGCAGCTGCTCATGTCCTGGGGGCTTCTCACTGTCTGTTTGGTTTTCCACCCTTACGGTTCTCTGTTTGAAAGGTCTAGAAGAGTGACCGTTACCTCCCAGGCCAGCCGCTGATGTGCGGTCGCGTGTTTAATCCACAGTCGCCTCATGTGGTGAGGGCTGAGTTTTATCGTGGCCCCCATTTGATGCCGGAGGAAACTGAGGCTGAGAGGTGCCCGAGGTCCTACGTGCTTGCAGCGGCCCGCGGAGTGACCCAGAGCCCGGGCTGTGTCATCCGTCAGCCACGCGGCCTCCCTGTGAACCTGGGACATTCTGCGTCAAATCAGGACCCCCATCAGTAGCAACAAAACCCAGAATAACTGGTCGGCTACGGCGATACGCGAGCACTGGAGGCAGAAAATTGAACAGACACAGGGCGCGTCTTGGAGTCTGAATTGTAACCAAGGGCGTGAAGACGTGCGGCCCCACCGGCCGTTAGGGAAATGCGTTTTAAAACCACGACGAGGTACCAGCTCACAGCCGAGAACGGCGGAAGCAAACCCGGCACAGCCAACCCTGCCGAGCGCCGGACAAAGGGCACCACGCGCAGATCTGGTGCGTGTCCAGACGCTAGCAATGAACACTGAGATGTTTTTTTTAAAAATACCATTTATTGTAAAAATTTTAAAATACACAACACCTAGGGATAGATGGTATGGAAGACTTCACGATAAAATGTAAAAGAAAAAAAAATGTTGCCGAGAAGATATTAAAAGGCCTAAATTAGTGGAAAGATATAAACTCTATTCGTGGCCTGTGACGCTCGGGCCTGTTAAATCGTCCCCTTCGCCCGGAGAGTTTTATAGATTAAACACACCCCGAAATGAGGTGAAGTCCCATTGATGGCCAGGATACATTCTGTTGATCCATGCGTCGGCGGGCAGGCATCTAGGTCATTTCCTTGTTTTATGAATAAGTCTCCTTTGGACATTCGTGTATAGTTTTTTGCAACCTCCTTGCTTCCTGCTAAAGGTTTTTAATGAAACAGGTAATTGGAGCACCTTCATTTGGTTTGCGAGCCTTCCCGATTCATAACCTCTGCAAGAGCTTGCTGGCAGTGTGTTTTCAGGCCACCATTGCGTCCAGGTAATTTCCCAGAAGACAGTTCCACTGAGTGACCACCCACGACATTGCCTGCCAGGGCGTGCTTGGCTGCGGGCCGCGGGAAAAAACAGTCGACTGTAACTAGATGAGAAAATCAATGCCCGAAGTCAGGGCACAATTAATAAAGACTTCAGGAGGAAACAGAGCAGGGGCGTGATCAGAATGAAAGCTTTCACCGCCTAATCGATCGCAACCCGGCTCCCGCGACCCCAGGCTGGCGAGACCAGGCAAACCGGACTCTCGGCTTGGGCACAGGCTGCGTGCGGGCAGCGTCCCTTTGTGCAACAAGAGGCCCCTGCAAAGCCCGTGTCTGTGCGTGGCGACAGCACGCACTACGGAAACGCTGCACTTCGTCTGCAGCATGTTCCTGAGCCGGACTCAGCAAGTGGAGACCCTGACCGGGTCACATGACCATGCCTAAGCCAATCCCGGAAGCCGGGGGCGGGCCTACACTGCTTGGCCTGGCATGGTCACGTGACCCCCACCTCGAGGGGCATTTCTATTCAGGGGTGGATTCCAGTGAAAAGCCAGGTGTTGTTTCCAAAACCTGGGTAGGGGATCCCAGGCAGGGAAGAAGATACAGCACAGGTGCAGGCGACTTGTAAATGCTTCCGAATTCCCAGGAGCATTTGGCAGTTAGAACAGAATTTCCAGAAGTATTCACGAGACACCGATCCACGATGCGGGTTCTGTCTCGAGCAGAAAGTATTTTTCATACATTCATCCTGTAAATGTTTCCTTCAGGAGAAAACAACATAAGCATAATGACAAACACAGACAGACGCACATGCACGCACACACGTGTGCACACACGGACGTGCACACGCACACACACACAGGAGTTTTAGCAAGGGTCTGTTTTAAGACACCAGCTGCCCAGACACGCTCGCCCAGGGCGGGCGTTGCCACCCGATGTCCGCTGCCGGTCAGCAGATGTGCGACCCTCCCCTCCACACACCTGCTTCGCAAACGCCCACTGCGATGAAGAATTTGCGAGGATTCAATCCCCAAGCCTCCCGCGTGGGCGCTGCTCTAGGCATGGTAAGTGACTCATCTCTGACACACGCCCTGACTCTGAGTTTCTAAAGCATCCTGGCGTTTATCGACAGACAGTAATTAGTCTGAAGAAGCTGACCCCTGCCGAGCGGGTGACTTACCTCTGAATCATCCCCTGCGTCCACCTCTCCCTCCACGTCGTCATTTACGGGAAGGCGAACTCTGTTTCTTGACCCCACACTGGCCCACCCTGAGGATGGCTATCCACGCTGTCTTGCTGGATGGCCCTGTAGGGGGCCAACACAGGACCTGGGGACCCGGGCCACCGGCTCTAAGGAATGTGCTGCTGGGAAAACCAGACCGCGTATCAGAACTCCCGAGGACGAGGGTGTGGGGACATGGCATTCCTTCTGCTGCCCTAAGAAAGGGCGACTGCTTCATTTCATGTCCAAAGCAGGACAGATCTGAGAAAGACACAGGGCACCGCCGACCAACGGGCCGTGGAAGCAGACGTGAACGGGGCCACCCTGGGCGGCAGACCCAGCCCCGCATTCTAGCCTTACCCCCTGCTCACCCTTGAAGCGCACTCTTTGTCCTAAGCACCCTCTAGTCAGCTGGGATGCCAACTCTTTGATAAAAATTTCCCTTACTCACTCCAGTTCCAACAATTTCTTCCTCTTCATGGCCCTAAAACATTTTCCTTTGTATTAATTAAGCCAATTTTAAAAGGAAATTCACTGAAGTAACGTTGGTAAACGACGTTACATAAATTGCAGGTGTGCCTTATAATTCGCTATCTGTATACACTATAGTCGCTCACCACGAAAAGTCTAGTTTCCCTCCCTATAGTTGCCATTTTGGGATGCAAGTGAGAGAAACCCGGTTAGCCTGAAGATCAAGGATTTTGCCTACATTTCCTGGGCTGAGGACACGTGGCAGCAGAATGGGTCTCGCCCCCAGGGGGTTGGTTAAGGCTTCGTGACTATTGAACGCCTGTGTCTCAGATATTTTTCTGTTCCCGTGTGAAAGTGTCGTGGCTTTACGTTTTTGGTCTCGTGTACAGTTAGCGCAACATGGCTTTGGTGCCCCACGAATACTAGGCGTACCACGCACGCCTTGTGCTTCGGGCGTCTCGTGACCATGGAGCTACGCGGGGTCCTTCCCCCCGTTTCCGTGTGTGATCTGCCCACCGTGATCTACCTACTTCATCCGTGCACCGCACAGGCCGCATTCGATCCCACCTGCCCGCTCCGTCGGTGACTTCCCCCCATTTCCACAGCAGCACTGAAGAGTCTTAAACGACCTAGCACACGCGCGAGAGTCGGTCCACCTCCCTCGGCCGGGGCCGTCGTTTCTGGAGTCCTTTTGCAGGACAAACACTCGCGGCCTCTAAGAGACCACGGAGGTCCCACCCGCTCTGCCGAAGGAGCCCGACCACCCTTCCCCTCCCCGCCCCGTGTCCGTTCTCCCTGGAATCGGGGGCCGGCCCGTGTCCTGAGGGAATGGCCGTCTTTAAAATGACTCTGCCAAATGCGAGCTCTTCGTTCGAGGAAAGGCCGGGGCCTGCTCCCCACCCCCAACCCCCGGCTGAGGAGAAGCACGGACTCCGGCCGGGTGCAGCCTGCGTCGATCTGTTAACAGACCCTGGACACCCTGCTGCCGGAGTGACTTCTGTCCGCGAGGACCCGGCCGTTGCGAGCAGTCTCCCGGGCCAACTGGACGATCGGGCACCAACACAACAGGAGAGATGGCAGTGACCGCTTCAAAGCCCAGCACTGGATCTCAAATAACAGAGCAGCTGGCTGAAGGACACCCCAAGAGCAGGCAACCGCTTTCCTCACCCAGCGCAAAGCAGGTGCTTCCAGCGGTGGTGACTCCGTGAGCTCTGGGCTCTGGCCGGGCCTCTCTGAGGTACTCTTGGTCTTTTCCTCATGGTGCCATGAGGGCTGCCACAGCTCCAGCCCTCCCGCAACATCGCACAAAGGCAGGACCAAGGAGGGGATCTCTGTCACGTGTCTGTCTCTCTCTCTTTCCATCAGGGAGGTCTGCGGTTCCCCGGAGCTCCGCGGCGGGGCACCCATCAGCCTGAGAAGCCCCCCCAAAACGGTCTGGCACTCAGCGAGCCCCAGGCCTGCTCGGCCCCTTCACGTAGTTACGTTACGCCCCTCAGGCCGGTGGCACTGTCGCTCACGTCGCCTGGGAAGTGATAAGGCGGGGACACTCTCCGTGCAGTGGTGATGTTCGCCACTTGCAGTCTGGTCGCTCGGTCAGTCCCTGTCCCGGTGGTGACGTGCTCTGTGCCCTCCTGTTCCGGCCGCTGTCCCATCACACCAGCCTGCGGGAGACTTCGGACCCTGGCAGAAGGGAGGAGTCCGGACCCAGGCCAGCCCAGCCCAGCAGAGTCACCTCCCAGTGACCATGCACGGCCCTCGCTCTGGGAACCGACACGGGCAGCCGCGTGGGGACGCAGCAGGGGCTGGTGGCACTCGGCTTTGCCGTTTCCCCCGGACAGGTGAGAAGCACCTGCTTCTGGCTGCAGAAGCTGCTCAGGCCGTAGAGAGTGGGCAGGGCGGCCGGGACCCCGCCGGCCGATGAGGCCCGCGTGTCCAGTGTCTCCTGGGTCCCGCGTGCCCCCCGTGGTGTCGGAATTCCCCGCTCCTTCTCTCGGCTTTCGGTGCTGGGTGACAAGAACCTCCTCCTGTTCCCCTTATCAGTTTTGTCCAACATAAAAACTTAACTTTCTTGCACAGTCACCAAACCTGGGTCTCCCTAACTGTCGAGTTTTGCCGAGTAATGTTCTCGGGTCTCATTGTGACATAGGAGACAACTGTGTCCCTAAAGAGAGCGAGCCATCGCCCACCCATCCCACGTCACCTTCAACACCTCTGCCTGCAGGCAGCACGACTGAGTGCAGCAAACGTCTGTCAGCCCCAAGGAGCAGCAATAAGATTTCTCCAGTTTCTTCTTGCCCAAATAAACTCAAACCGCCCCATTAGAGAAGTGCCCTGGGTAGCTACAGAGAGTTTGCTGTCACTGAGAGAAGCGGTGTATTTCGATGCACCACCGAGGACATCGGCCGCTTCCCTTAGAGCATCGGTGAATGTCCCATGGAGCAGTCACGCCCCTGTGGTTCACGGCCACGGACGCAGGCGGGAATTAGACTTCGGTCACTGAGTCTGATGCAAGTTGTTTCTGAGCGGCCTTTGGGAAAACCCCGAAGCCGCAAACAAAGGAAAACGCATGTTACACCCAGACTCGGTCCCTAGGGAGTGAGGGCAGAGGGGCCATTCCGTGACAGGGGCACTGGCGGAGCCTGCGAAGACACCTATGTCGCGTGCGCTCTGGTTAGACTGCCCTGGAGAGCTGGCCTCGGTCGTGCCGGGGCGGGTGAAGTCACAGGTGGGGACGAAGTCACCCCGCCAGTCAGCAATGATCCTACACGGATCCCGCGGCCTGTAGGGCCTTCGGTGGGTTGGTTTGTTGCACTCCAGGTCACTGAGGGAGAGACGGCAAGGTCAGGGGACACATGTTCATTTTGATGAAAGTGACGTGGGGCAGGTAGAGCAGGTGCAGAAGCCGCAGCTTTCCAGGAACTTCCTGAGAGAGCAGAGCACGGCGGTGTAGACCTCTTCTTGCTGCTTCCAGCCGATGTCGCTAAATGTTCCTTCGTTTCGGGCATGTGACACCAGGCTCTGAGATTACTGATTGCCCCCTCCGCCCCTACCGGGCGCCTGTGAATGACGGCGGAGGGTTTAGCGGGGTGCGAACTTGCTAACCGATGGTAAGCCACACCCTGGCTCGCAGACCATGCAGGATGCACACAGGAGGTGTCTTCCAAACGCCAGTGAGCTTGCCGGGCAGGGCGAGGGCAGGGCGAGGGCAGGGCGAGCCGTCCCGGTCACGTGCAACGCCCAGGAAATCGGATCATTAAAACGGGAGTGTCAGGCGCTTCCTTCATGTTTTAAGTTTACGCTTCTTAGCGATGCCCCCAGAGCTCAAAGAGAAATGTCATCTTAGGCGGTCCCTGAATTAGAATTCAGTCATTGCCCTTTGTAGCTTTTCATCTGCTTTCTGGTCAACCAACGGTCAGAGACGAATTTGCTTTCACTGGCTGCATGAATGGGACTGGGTGTTTGAATTCCCCCCGCCCGGTATGATATTATTGTTTTTTACTGGAATATTAGTTTGTCTACATAGAGCCCGTCAACCTGGGTGGGAAGTCACATTTGTTGTCGTCATTGTCGTCATTGTCATCGTCGCTGGGTGGCGCTGCTTGCGTAGAAAGAGATTCATTCTAGTTTCCTTTATTTCACAGGGTGACTCGCTGCTTAGTCACCCAAAGCCTCTGCGGGACGACCTGTCATTTGCTCGCTCGGTGAAACGCACGAGCCACCACTCCGCACGATACTTGGTGTTTCTTCCCCGCGTGCCCGTGGTTGCTGTCATCTCTGTGACTTTATAATTCATTTTCTGGGTGAATGGACTGTCACCCAGAATTGTTTCCTAGCACATTCTCATGTAGATTCCAATATGTGGGATTCACCCAAGCAAGAATGTGTATTTTTTTCTTACGAAATCCCTCTAAAATCACTTCCGCTGTCTCTATGCTAAAAAGAATTTATTTATTTTTTTATTAAAAAAAAAAATCGCGTGAAATAGAAAGTGTGTCATATTCTGGCATATTTTATAAGTGAGCAAATAAGTCCTTTGGGCTTCATCCGCAGGAGATTCTCAAAAAACCCCAAGGAGCATCATCTACTGAGCAGATTCCCGACTCGTGCGCCGGGGTCCCAGTTCAGTTCCAAGGCACCTGCTTCTCACACGTAAACGACCCCTTTCTGGGGAAACATTTGAAAGCGATGGCATCGCCGACCGTCACTGGTGGCATTCTTGATTCGTGATCTCTGAAATACTGGTAAGTCCTATGATAGAAGGAATCTTCAATTTGATTTTAAAAAGGGTCTTTACTATGAGAAGTTCTGCTGTCTGTGGCTGAGAAGTTCCTTGGCCTAACGAACTTGGTCTCTGACAGGCGGCAGCGAAAGCGTCACCGGGAAGAGCTGGTGTGTTTTAAACATGGCACGGTCCCGGCATAATAGGGCACAGGCACCAGAGTCAGGCGAAAAATAAATAAACAAGTAACTCGCCCTCCACGGCAAGCGACTGAGGTCGCGGATGGCCGCCGAGGGCTTGTCTCCCCTTTCGAGGTCTCTGCACAAGGCGGCTAACTCTGTCATTTTTAAAGGGACCAGAGCCCGATGCCCGTTTTCCGCACCCCGACACATCCATCCTTCCGCGTCCTCGCTGCCCACGCACGCCCCCCGCACACGACTCCCTCGCGTGCGTTCCGTCATGTCAGGCACCGGTCCAGGAACAGAGGCCGGGGCCCGGGGTCTCGGCCACTGGTCCCGTCCCTCCCGGCTTGATGTCACGTATGGGGGCTGGAGACGTGGCCGCTCTCGTTTCCGGCGGGGCCCCCGCCGTGTCACCGGGCCACACGGCTCCGCAGGGAGTGAGCGCATGGCTTCCGGGGGGTCCGCGCCCTGCACGCCTGCACTCGGCATCTGGGGCTCCCATCCAGGGGTTGGCGCCAAGTGTCTGGACAGAGCACACCTCGTCACCAAGCCATGTCACTGCCCCAGCTTCCACGTCATCAGCCTATTAAGCCCCAGATCCTCCCCAACCTTGAACGAACAGAACCAGCCCCAGCACGTTCACAAGCCGCCCGGCTCGCGGTTGTTTTCAACTGATCGATCTGTAAAAATGAATGTCAGGCGCTCACGATGAAGTATGAGGACAGTGGACAACTGTCACTTTGGGTTTGACACTCCAGGCAGCCTCCTCCGACGAAGCTAACACTCGACGTTATTTCACCTCTCGCGGTGTCTGCTTGCTTTTGGTTTGGTCCGACGACCTCTGCCAGGTGTTGAAGTCTGACTTCCCACAGCTTTCTTCTGTCTCTGTGTGGCTTCTCCTCATGTCAGGACACCGGTGACTGGGATTCTTCCGAACTCTGTGCTCTGGTTCTTCGGCCCAGAAGGAGTGGGTCTCTGCCCAAATATCCGTTGTCTCATGCAGCGGTGACTGGGACCCGTTTTAGAGGCAAAGCCACACCGGAGCCTGCCCGCTCCCCTTCGCCCTTCGGAGCCCTCGGGACGGACGTCTGTTCTGTTCATCTATTCGCGCTCCTCCTTCTGCTTTGCATTTTGTGCAGAATGCGCCGCTGTCGCCTGTATGCAGATGGCTCCGGCCGGCGGAGGCTGGACTCTGTTTCCTCTCTGGGTGGTCCCCCTGCGGGATCCTTCCTCTGCAGCCCCTCCTGCAAGGGCCAGCTTGCTCCCTCGAGACACGCCCGAAGCCAGCGTGTCCGAGTCCCCTGTCCGTGCCACGGGAAGCCCGCGGGCGATGTTTGCTTAACCTCCGACTCCCCCTTCTGGGAATTTATTGCTCTCCCTTCTCCCACAATCACGCAAGATCTCGGTCTTCAGTAAATCCCAGCTGCGTGGTGGTTCTGCTTCCCCGGCTGAGCCTTGACTAAGAGGCATTTGCGTCCATCCCAAGCACAAAGGCAGCCTGAACCTGAACCGCGTATCTGCGGTGCCTTCTGTAGTGGTCAGGCTGAGAGAGACCGGCCTTGCTCCTCCTAGTCCTGGCAGCCTGACCTTTAACCTTTGCACTCTCCAGAAAGCTCAAAGGGAGGTCTCCCGAGCTCCAGGAAGGCAAGCAACTCAAGTAGGAAACACTTTCTACTGAAACCCTTGCAAAGTCGCCCCCGCTCCAGGAAGCATCGCGACTTTGACTCACAAGTCAGAGGCGAAGGGACCAGCAGTGACCGTATCGCCTCTTGAGAAGAAAGACATTCATTAGTGTGAAGCGTGCTGGAGTTAATGACATTCCTACGATGTGTCTGCCACTTGGCCTGGACCGTGAAATCTGAATTATTTTTCTTCCGCCAGCAGGAAATGCCAGTCGGCGCCACCAGGGGTCACTGTTGACTCTAGAACCGTCTGCAGGCACCGCTGGGCTGGGAGCCGAGAGGTTTCCCACTCACCTAGGGGAATGGGCACTGCCTTGTTCCCAGTGTCAAAATAACACGTTTTTGGCGGTTTTGCACAGGAAGCCCAACCTTTTTCCTAACGGGCCATCAGAGAGCTTTAAGGCGAGTCAAGAACAATGCGGTGCTTTAGTTACCTGGGTTGTCTGAGCCTGAGAAAGGTGTTTGAAACAGGTACTCATGCAAGCTACCAGTGTCCCTTTCTGTAAGAAACGCCATGGCCTAGGGTGCTGGTCACAGTCGGCCAGGATGGGACTCAGAAGACAGGTGACTATGAATCTTAAGAGCTGTTGCATCTCACAGCGGTCAATGAGTTTCAGTCTAATGACTTCCTATTAAAAGTTTGGATCCTAATGAATAATGACTATAAAATTGAGAAAATAAAAAAAACCCAAGACTTGAGGGTGGAGAGAATGAAACCAGTATGATGGCTGAACCCACGGCAGCTCAACCCAATGGCTGCGTAGTTTCTTCTGGCTGGTATTTACGGAGACTGGCTGGGAGTAACGATTCTGTTGCTATTTTTGTGGGGTGACCTATGCCCTGCCTTGGTTTTTTTTCTTCCACGAAGACTCCGCCCTTCTCTCTCTCTCTTTCCCATCCTCATGGTAAACCTCCCCCATCCCTGAAGCCTGCGATCGAACACCCCTTCCTCGAAGGCATCGTCTGGAATTCATCCAACAATGCTTATGCGTGGAACGCAGTGAGTTTCCTCTTGCCGGGGTCTGGGGCCATGGCCATGGAGGAAAGGCCTCGCTGACGTGACAGGGGACACGTGCAAAGAGAGGGACATTGTGAAGGAGCTTTGGCAGGTGCAGGCTCCGCAGGAAGCATGGGGGGAGCCCCCTCCCCCCAGGGGACAGGAGCGAGGCAGTGCAGATGGTGCGTAGGTGGGCAAGGAGGCTGCTCCGATCTGCCCGTCACGGCGATTTGTACCTGTTTTCCGACGTTGAGTCAAGACACTTGTGCTCACGTATTCTCCCCTACGATGCTCTCTGTGGACAGGCCCCCAGCCCCGTGCTCGCTCGGCCATCACCCCACGACTGTGTAATGAACTGAAGAACTAGATGTTTTGTCCCGGCCACCAGACCCGATCACCCAGAGGAACAGGGGCGCTGCGGGGCGGGCGAGCCCCGCGTGGGACATGAACGCCGGTGTCTCGGTGAGGATGGGCTGTGCCATGGTGCAGTAACGAACAGCCCCAGACGTCAGGGGCTGAAGGCAGGAAGCCTTCGTCTCTCATGCAGTGTCTGTGTCCACTGCTGGTTGGCGGTGGACTCTGCTCAGAGCTCATTCTGGGACTCGGGTGACCTTGACCAGAGATTCCATGCCCGCCCCCTCCGAATCCCGGGCTCGGTGAGAGGTGTGTGGTACGTTACTGCTGACGACTGACGGCAGCACAAACTCCCTCAGCTCGGGGTTCCGCATGGTCGCTTTGTGTTCACAAGCGGGGAAAAGCTTGACTCTGGTGACATCTTCAGATAAGTAGAGTTTGGATAACGGGACTCCGGGTGATCACGATTCAGTCGGCGGCTGGTTGAAGGGCGGCACAGGGACGCACGGCCTGCAGACGGCCAGGGGCCTCTCGGCGATGCTGAGGACCAGTCCCAGCCCCGCTCCCGAGGCAGAGCTGGCATGTGGACCCGTCCCCATGGCGACATGTTCACACGGTGAAGTCTGAGAACTGTTCACTCAGAGCAGGGGTTCTCTAGGCCGAGGACCGGGCTTTGAATCCCAGGTCCGTGACACTGGATAAGTGACTTAAACGCCGTATCTCGCTCGCTTCGTTTGTCAGTGGGGTCGATGACGACAGTGATGTCGCAGAGTTGTGAGAATTAAATGGGTTAATATGTGCATCAAGTACTTAAAATGGCGCCTGCGCAAAGTGAGGGATCTGTAAGCGTTGGAGATGATGGGGGTGGTGGCGGTGACGGTGAAGATGGAGATGCAGCACATAAAGCTGTGGATCCATTCTGTGGATCTTTACTGAAACGAGAATCTGGGGCTACAGCAGGTACTGGGAGAAAAATGGGCTGAGGGTCAGTGTGGGCATTTGAGCATCAGTCTTAAAAGCTGTTCTCACAGGCCACCAGCCACCCGCCTCTCGCACCTTACCTGGGGAAGCCGGGCCCATGTTCCTGGTGGGAAATTCACATACACAGAGGTGGCATCCAGGGAGAGTCACATGGGCACGCGGGAGCTTGTCTGCAAGGTGAGGAGGAAGACACAATGGAGTCATTTTTCTGTTTGTTCGAAATAGAAAGGTCTAGCGAGTGAAACCGGACAGAAAGAGATGGCCTAGCAAGTGAGACCTAACGCAGGTTACCGGGGCCCCTGGCGCGGTGCACCGTCAGACCTGTGCCCACACCTGGACGCAGGTCAGCGTGCCGAATGATTACGCGTGGCCTGGATTCAGCCCCCGTCCTGCCATTCCTAGCTTGGTGACTTTGAAAAAGCCACTAACGCTATCCGATACCAGTTTCCTTCTCTGTAAAGATAGGATCCCAAGAGCGCACGTCCGCGGGTGGTTAACAGGACCGCGGGGCAGTCGGCAAGAACCTAATAAGCGTTACCGTCACTCCTGTCTCCGCCCTCGCCATTCTCGTGACTGTCACCGGCTCAGTCAGCTCCGTCTCCTCGCTGGCAAACAGGGCGAGGAATCTGCAGCTTCACAGGAGCTACTCACCAGGCCAGCGTTTATCTTCTCGGTGCCCATGGGGGTGGGCGGGGCAGACACTATCCCCCGCGGGGCTGACATGGGACAGAAAGTAGGCAAAGATGCAGGCTGCTCCTACCTCTGGCGTCCCGGCCGCAGACCTCCCACGCCCCTGCAGTGGGCTCCGAGTTGGACCCCAGGTGTCCCCTGCTGCCTCCGTCAACCCTGCCCTCCCACCTTCTGAAGGAAAGAAAGGAGGTCGCCTGCTTCCCCACCTCCTGACCTCTGTCTGAACTTTGGGATTTCTCGGCCTCTGGAGCTTGTCTCCCAGAAACCCGCCAGCTCACCCAGTGGAGTCGCACCCCTCAGGTGGACGTTCCTCGTATTCTGTGTTATTTCTATTCTTATAGGACAGATTTATTCATACATTTCTTTAGAGTCTGTCTCCTGGAACGTGAGGCCCAGTGTTTTGTTCTTACTAGACCCCTTATCTGGGCCTAACGAATGGTAAGCAATAAACAAAAATGTATTGAATGAATCAATAAAGCATCAAAGAACAATAATAGTACACTCGTTAGCGTTAGGGTAAGGATTCAGAGAGATGACGTCTATAGATATTTAGAAAAATGCTGGCACGGAGTGCTGAACACATACCGTCTCTTCCTTCCTCTCTCCCTCCCTCCTTTCAAATCACAGCAAGCGTCATAGTCAGGATTTGACGTTAGATCTGCAACGCGACCATAGCTGCCTTCTGAGGCCAATACATAGCCCTGGTTTCCCGTTCTCAGTAACATATACCTATAGGTCCCCCGTCTAGAGGCAGATCACATGAGTTCTTTAGCTAAAATTTACAAACTGAACCTCCTCGTTTTATGCAATACGAATAATGGGGAATTTAAGCATAAACTAAAAAAAAAATCTGAAGTTGCCTCTGACTTAGGAACCGCGGGCACATGTGAAAGCAGTGAGTTTCCTCTTCCCAATAACCCTTGTCTCCCATAAATCACGTTAATCGCCTCCATGTGCCCACAGCCCGTGGGGCGTTTTGCAAGAGCCTTCGAAGAGATTAGTTGTCTCTGATGTTGGTTATAAAATTCAGAAAAGCATCTGGAAGTAATTTAAGTTAGGGAATTAATGATTCGAGAGTTAAAGAATACATGCCTTTACAAAAATAAACACAGGAAATTGTTAGCCCCTGAACTTCTAAGTTCACACCTCTATTTTCGAAGGTTTTTCTAAAAAAGATAAATCGACCACAGCATCTCTTTTCTTTATCTGCTTGGTTTCATGTGCCAATTTGTTTGATTTTTAGAAGGTCACGTGGTAGATTAAAGGGGATCCTACAATGAAATTTGCAGAAGAGAAGCAGCCATTCCCTGAGCCTCCTTTTGTACATTCTGGGAGAGGCAGGAAGGAGCCCCTCACAGGTGACGCCTGGGGACTTGGTGGTCTCACGGGACATCTGCGACTGGGAATACCAAGGACAGCAGATGCGTTTGGATACTGTGAAGACTTCTTCCCCTCCCCTCCTCCCCTCTCCTCCTCCTCCTCCCTCCCCTCCTCCCCTCCCTCCCTCCTCTCCCCTCCTCCCTCTCCTCCTCCTCCTCCTCCCCTCTTCCCCTCTCCCTTCCCACTCCTCCTCCTCCCCTCCTCCTCCTCTCCCTCCTCCTCCCCTTCTCCTCCCCCCTGCCTCCCTACTCCTCTCCTCCTCCTCCTCCCCTCCTTCTCCCCTCCTCTCCCTCCCCCCTCTCCTCCTCCTCTTCTCATTTTGAATTGTCGTGTACTTCGCTGTGGTGTGTTCGGTTTCCCTCTTTCTGCTTATTTGAACCACAGTCCTGGCCTCTGGCTTTGCAGTAGAGAGGGCGGTATCCTGCGTCGAAAGGGAAAAAATGATTTTGGGGAGAGCAAACTACGATCCTACAAAGGAGAACAGCCAGCGAACGAGGGTATAATTTGGAGCATTTTTGCTCCCCTTATCTGACAGCAGAGGGAGCATAGGGAGCGGACACCTTCCCCCCAATCAAGAATAATAGATACGTTGTATTTCTCACGGAGGCTAGAAGCATTTAAATGAAAAATATCTACTCTGCAATGACTTTCAGGCTAACAAATAAAAGTGAGAAGAGACTGTGCCTTGTTTGAGGGGCCCGGGCTACTTTATGACTGCTTCCCATGGCCGCGTCTCCACCAGCTGAGCCGACTGAGGAATTAGGCGATTGTCAGCATAATCCAACTAAAAAAATGAAGCCTCCGCTGCTCAGGCCTGGGGGACCCCCCATCCTTTACAGTTGGGCCTGGCTTCTGGTCCCCAGTCCTATTCCTTCCACGGCCCAGCCTCGCCCAGTGGGGAGTAGGGGTGCCCTCGAAGCCTTTGCTCCCCCCACCCCAAGGCTCCCCCTCAGCTGGGTGGGGGCACAGGAAGTGGATTTGCAGCCGCTCGCATTCTTTCACTGTTGTTTCTGTGCATCAAGGATTTTTTTCCCTTTGATTTAAAATTCATTCCTGGCTCTGGTGATGGGGAATGATGGTGACACAGGACACACTTGGGCTCCTTTTCCAAGACTGGAATGAGCCAGCCCAGGTGAGAGCTGGGCGGATGAGCCCAAACCCAGGAGCCCTGATGCAGAGGGAAGGGACAGGCTTGGCAGGCTGCAGGGTTTGGGGGGGTGCGCGGCTGCAGGGGAGGCTGGGCCTGGTCTCGACTGGATCACTTTTCACTCACAGACACAGAAGGAGTCAGGGTCCAGCCGGGGATTGCTCAGACCCCCGCGTGGCCAACGAGGCCAGAGCATCAGTCGCCTTGCCGGCAAACAGCTGGGATGCGCGAGAGGAGGGGGGGGCGCGTGGGGTGGAAACAGGCAGCACTGGCGACATCAGAGAGCAAAGACAGAGGGCACCGAGCGGGCGCACAGCCGGCTGGGGAGGGGACACACTCCCCCTCGAAGAGTTAATAAAAACGCGGGGGCGGGGGGCGACATCCAACCATATAAAAGGACAAACGGTGAAAAATAAATCTTCCATTCACCCCGGCGTCCCAGTTCCCTTCCCAGACAGGCCGCTGCTACCCTTTGCTGCTCACGCCCAGATGTGCACAGATGTGCACACGCCTCTCTCTAAATCCGGGTTCTGCTTTAGGCTGTTCTGCGCGTTGCTTTCTACCCACTGAATTATCTACCCAGGAGATCTTTCCACATCAGCTGCACGGGACTTTTAATTCCAGCTGTCCCCAGCTCGCAAGGCGAAAAAAATCAGGGGGCGACCTGAAGTTGCGGAGCGGGGAGTGACGACCCCCCCCGGGCCGCGGCGACCCCCGGAAGGGGGGAGGAGGAAGGTCCAGCTCCATCTTGGCTACTCGCGCACACTCTCCCGGCCGCGAGCCGCAGGGCGCGAAGGCGGGCGGCTGCAAGTGGGGGGCGGCCGGGCCTCCGCGTCTCGCTTCCCGCGCGCCAGCTCCCCCAGCTGGGCGGGAGCCTCGCCCGCGCCGCCGCGGCCCGGGGCGGGGCCGGGGGCGGGGCCTGCGGGGGGCGGGGCCTGCGGGGCGGGCCCGGGGGCGGGGCGACCGCAGCTGCAGCGGCGGCTGGAGAAAAGTTGTCCCGGCCAGAGCGCGCGCTGCCGCGGGATCCGGAGCCGCCGCGGCCAGCAGCGGGCGGGGCGCCGCCACCCGAGACGCACCGCGCCGGCCGACTCGCTGCCGGGGGGCGCCCCGGGGCATGGGACAGCCGGCGGGGGCGGCGGGCCGGCGCTGCGCCCCGGGCGGGCGGCGGGCGGCCTGAGCTGCGGGACGCAGGATGCGCTCCGAGGGCGCGGCCCCCCGGCCGGTGGCGCCGCTGTGCGGGGCGCTGAGCCTGGTGCTGGGCGCGCTGCTGGGCAAAGGTAAGGCCGGGCGGCGTCGCTCGCGGGAGCCGGGGCGGGGGCAGCCGAGGGGCGGGGCTGCCTGGGGACCTCGGCCGGGGCGCGCGGGTCCCAGCAGCGCGGGGAGGCCCGTTCCGCAGCCGGCCGCCGCGGACCTGGATTTGGGGCCAATCGCCCCGGGTTCGGGGCTTCTCCGGGGTGAGAGGGGCGTGGCTGAGGGTCGCGGTGTCGGTCCGCAGCCCGAGTTCCGTGAGGACCGAAGCCAGCGCCGGCACGCCGTGGAGCTGGGGCCCAGGCGCGGGGCGCTGCCTCCTGGCCCGGTCACCCCGCGGCGCCGGGAACCCAACTCGGCCCCGGACGGACGCGCGGCGACGCCCTCGGCGTAGCGGGACGGGCCCCTCGGGTCTCGGCGGGCGGCGGGGCGCGGGGGACCCGGGACCCCCTCAGCCGCCGCACCTCCGCTGCGCGAGTGCCGGCCGCGCGTGGGGCTGAGTTCAGTCAGCGACGGCGCGGCGCCCGCGGGGCTCCCCCCAGGCCACGGGCGGTCGTCGGACGGCCAGCACCCCGCTTGCGGCCGGCGGCGGGAGCGGCGGGCACAGGTGCGGGGCTGGGAGCAGCCTCCTCGCCCTTCCCGCGGGGCCGCGGGGGGCGCGCGCGGCGGGGACGGGGCGGGGGCGCGCCGAGCCCCGGGGGTCAGCGCCTCCTGCCACCGCGCGGCCATCGGGCTCCCTGCGGCCGAGCCAGGTGCGTGTCCAGCCGCGTCCCCGCCAGCGAGCGCGCGGCCTGGGCTGGAGACGCGCCGGGGTCTCAAGTTGCCTGGTGATGCTCAAAAGTAGCGTTTGCCTTTTAGAAGTCACGGCGCGCCGTCTGAGTGCCGGAGGAACGCACCTGCCCGGGGGCCGCGCGTGTCGCGCGCCGCCTGGCGAAGTTGCTCTTCGAAGTGGTGTCCCTTTCTCCCCAGAGTGAACAGGAGCGCGTGCGTGTGCGTGCGCGCCTGTGCGCGTGCACGTGCGTGCGTGTGCCCGTGCGCGCGCGCGCGCAGGGCTGGGGAACACCTTTCTGTTCCGCTTGGAAGGGCAGACACCCAGAAACCCGCGCCTGCGTCCGCCGGTAGCTCTGGGTCCAGTCGTGTCTACGACTCAGTTTTCCCACATAGAAAGCGGCCCTTCAACAAAAACTCTCTTCCCGGACACTTTACAGCGATTGTCTGATGACAACGCGACTCAGTGGCTGGAAAGCACTTCTAGAAGGAGGTGTTGCCGTTTTCTGTGGAGCGGCAGGTGAGAGCCGGCTCAGGTGTTTTCCCACCTCCAGGAGAGGGTTTCATTAGGGGAGGACTCTGACTGGTAAATGTGGTTTCAAAGTAAGTTTCGGACTTTCCTTAAAGCTCACGTTCCTTTTCTAGATCCATCTGAAGGTTTTACTTTTGATCTCCAGTAGTGTCTGCTACAGACGCCCGTGTAGAGGGGGTGAGGGGCAGCACCTGGGTGGGAAAGTGGAGCTGGGAATTTTCTTTGGAGGATGCTATTTACCCAGCGAGGGTTGGAGGTGACCTTGTGGGGACCGAGATGCCACACCGCTACTGCATAGCCACCTATCCTGCTGGCTTAGGGCAGCCTGGATTTGGTGAGGTTGTCTCTCTGTGCTTTCGCTTGACCTATGTTTTAGGGACCCGTGTCTGCAGCTCATCCTCAACAAAATATTTTTTATTTTGTTTTTCAAATGACCAAAGCTGCTGTTTCTATCCCCCATTCCGACACAGAGAAAATGTTGGCTCCATTAGTGTTTATAGGAAAGCTTTCCAACCCTCGTTTAAATGTGTGCTATCTTAAAAAAAGAAAAAAAAAAGTTATATCTGACTTCCTGCCCAAGGATTTACGTGCTAATTGCTGGAAACGTTGAAACCACTGATCGGCGTTTAATACCAATTGTATGTTTGTTTTCGACTGTGGATCGAGAGTCTGTAGTTCATCGGGGTTCGGGACAGAGTCCTCATTCTTGGAAGGTGCCATAAATAGGCCAGGACGCTGAAAGAAGGGAGTCTTCCCGAGAGTTAAGATGGGCTGAGGCAGACGAGCCGAAGTGTCCCGGAGCCAGAGGCTGAGGCATCGGGGCCAGATAAAGTGGCGGGGGTGGGGGTGGGCTGAGAGGCCATCAGAAGTGTAACGATGGCTGTTAGCCACATAGGGGCCCCCTGGGAAGGTCAATCGGGACCCGTCTCTTTTCCAAAATCCATGGGTCTAGATGTGTTTCAGTGATTCAGAATCACTGAGATCTTTGAATGGCAAGATAGGTACGTAGGAAAGTAGATAATGTAGATAAATGGGTAGATAGGTAGGTAGGTAGGTAGATAGATAGATAGATAGATAGATAGATAGATAGATAGATAGATAGATAGATGGGGGCATAGGGTCCTATGCATATATGGTATAACACGCCCACGCTGGTCTGGAGTTGTACACTTTAATTGCGCACATCGTAATTTTCCGTGAAACATGAGTCTTCACAAACAGCTTCATTTCACTGTAGATCAGTGCTGGCCGCCCAATGAAGTAGAAACAAACACATGAGCCTCTGGACTGCCAGAGCTTGGGGATTTTGAGGGACCCGGGGCCTGCGGCAGGTTTCACGGGTAAGGAGATCACCATGGCGAAGCGGTCCCTCCCGGTTCCCTGGCTGCCACCTGAGCCTACAGCACACACACTCAGTACACTTAGCACACACGCGCGTGTGTGTGTTCCTTCCACTCATCCTTCCCCTCCCTCAAGTGGAGACTCGCTGCCACGTCAAAGCGTCTCAGGAGTGATTCCAGGTCTGGGAAGCCATTGTATTAGGCCACCAGATTCTGGGCAAGTTCCCATTGTCCCCTTCATAGCCACTGCCCTTGATTGGCTTGCAAACTTCGAGCCCTGCAGACAAGTACTGTTTAGTCCACACCCAGTTTTTTTTTTTTTTTTTAATGAATAGGCTCCCAAGTGGGAAGAATTCACATGTAAAAATCCAGGTTATGGGTTCCACATAAGGAAACAGGGCTGCATGTGCTCCACCAGCAACCTGGGGCATTGCCACCTGTCTCCATCACAGGCTGAGCATGCCGTGACTCCCCACACCCCACGGTGGGGTGATGACCCGTCTCGCCCGCCCCTCCCTCTCTCCCTTCATCTCGCTGCTCGCTGCTCACTGCTCGCTTAATCGCAAGGGTGCAGAGTCAGGCCGAGAAGAACTCGGGACTCTCAATTATATTCGTACTTAGCACTTCCATGAGCAGAGGTTAAAACGGAGCCTTTGGATGTATTAGATCTTTTATACATCCATAGTCATGAGAAGCAAGGTTAATAAAAACGCGCCTTTGGTATATTAATTGGAGTGAAAAGGAGTATTTCTGAATTAATGGAATAAATGGAATGTCTGATTGATAGAATATTTTTACAGCCATCTACTTTGTTTAAAAGTCAGGTTTATTAAGGTCTAATTTGCATACAGTAGAATTCACTCTTTTGAGTAGAGAGTCCTAAGTTTTGACAAATGCACACGGTTATGTAGATACCACTGCAGTAAAAGTACAGAACATTTCCATCACCCCCAAAATTCCTCCATACCTCCACCCCTTCCCCCAGGCCACCACTGATTTGTCGTCCTCAGAGTCTGGCCTTTCTCATAATCCCATAAAAATGAGATCACGCAGTGCGCAGCTTCGAAGCTGCCGTCTTTCTCAGCACGTGCACTTACTGTTCTCCGCTGGATCAGCGGTTTGTTCCTTTTTAACGCCGCACGATACCCCATTGAATGGATGCAGCACCCCTGGTGGAAGGACATTTGGATTACTTCCACTTTTTGGCGATGATGAAAATGGTCGCTTTAAGTATTCACAAACAGGTTTTCGTGAATACTTGTCTTTGGGGTAAATATCTAGGACCAGAACTGCTGGGTGGTATGTTAACGGCACGTGCAGCTGTATCAGAAACCACAAACTCTTTTTTTAGCGAGGTGTAAAGTTCCAGTCGCTCTGAGCCCTCAGCAGCACTTGATTTCTCCGAGGTTTTGATTCTCACCCTCGTGACCGTGGTGGGGAGCATTTTCTTGCGTCTACCTGCCATCTTATATCTTCTTCGGCGAAACGTCTTTTTCAAATCTCTGCCCATTTTCTATTGGTTGTTATTCTCCTATTGTTGATCATCGGGGGTACTTTATATATGATGGATGCAAGTCTTTTATCAGATATGTGTCAACGGATATTTTCTCCCAGTATGTGTCTTTGGAAGAGCAAAGGTGTTTGATTTTAACGAAGTTTAATATATTAATTTTCTTTCCTCTTCGTAATCGTGCCTTGGGGTCGTATCTAAGAGATCTTTGCCAAACCCAAAGTCACAAGGATTCTCCAAATGTCTAGAATGGTATTCAGGAATTTCATAGTCCTGCTGATTTTTTTTTTTTCCAATCATTTTGTGCTGTCAGTTACGGAAAGGAATGTTGACATCTCCAACTCAGCTTTGGGTTTGTGTTTTTCATTTGAGTTCTGTCAGCTTTTCCCTCGTGTATCGGAAGCACTGTTTGTGATATATACGTGCTTAGGGCTTTTAGGTCTTGGTGAAATGCCTTCTATATCGTTACATAATATCCCTCCTCATTCTCGAAATAGTCCTTGTTCCAAGGTCTATTTCACCTGATATTGACGTAGCCGCTTCAGCTCTCTTCTGATTGGTGTTCCATTATAATATCTTTTCTGTCTTTTTGTTTTTAGCCTGTTTCTTTATAGTTAATGTCGGCTGTTTATAGAGAGCATATAGTTAGGTTTTGGTGTATTTATCCAATCTGATAATCTCTGTCTTTTAGTCACTGTGCTTAGACCACTTTTATTTAGTACAGTTATTGATGCGTTTGTATTAAAATCTACCATTTTGCTTGTTGTTTTCTGTATGTTCTGTCTGTTCTTTACTCTTTCTTCTTTTTCTGTCCGCTTTTATGTCGAGTCTATTTCTTACGACTCCACGTTATCTCCACATTGGCTTGTTTGTTCCTCTTTAAACTTCAGTTGTTCTCCTAAGGTTTCCAAAATACATCTTTAATTAATCAAAGCACACATCCAGATTCTGTTAGATTGTTTCATATGTTCTGTTAAACAGTTTATGTCCAACATTCTTTTTCCTTTACATAGAATCCTTTTCAAATGCATACAACTCATGCCCGAGGTCTGGCTGAGAGAATTTCCAATTAGAAGTTATCGTATATACTTTGAAGAACGATGAAAATTATGCTCAGTCGGCTGGCGGTGTTTCTGAGTGGGTGCTTCTGGTATCCCGAAGCTGTTTATTCCGCGAGACTTTATTTTCTCTCTTACCTGTGTGCTGAGCTGAACAAAAGTGTTTATAAACCTGAGGGATTTGGGAGGGAACAAAGGCAAAACCCAACCCAGCCAGAGTCTGAATCAGACGGTGGTTGCAGACACTCCCCCAGTCGGCCGCTGCCTTGCTCTGCAGGGCGTGCCTCTCCTTTGTAATGAAGGATGCTCTTAGCGGTGTGTTAGCGTTACGTCCACACCTGCGGATGTCTGTTGTCCTAAGGCAGCTCGCTCGCTATAGAAGACCGTGTTTTTCTTGTGACATGTTCTCTCTCTCTTCCTTGGTACCCTTCCTGCTATCAGTAACGTGGAGCTCTCACTTGAATTAGGGCAGCTCGTCATCGCAAAAGGGGAAGCTTACCTCCTAGATGACTGGTTAGAAGCCTCGGCTTGTCAGCCCCAGAGAAGTATCAGGGCCACCCAAGGAATAAGGGTTTGGGAGCTCACGCTCCTGAAGTCCGCTAAAGGAGGGGTCCTCTCCATCCCCGGGTCATGGACCTGTATGCGTCTGTGGCCTGTCAGGCACCGAGTGACGAGTGAGCAAAGCTTCATCTGGATTTGCAGCCGCTCCCCAGCGCCGGCATCAGCGCCTCGAATCATCAGGCGTTAGAGTCTCATGGGACCCCCGGTCTCTAGTGCTAAAAAGGCTGATGACCGCTGCGCTAAAGGACCGAGTTTCCTCAGAGTCGGAAGTTGCCTGTCAGGGGTCCGTCCCTGTAGTTATAACTGGTGTCCCCACCTTGTACTTGTGCCATTGTTGGGATACAGGAGCTCCAGCCATCTTTTTTGGGGGGGTCTCTAGGCTCCCGATTTAGATCCCAGAGAGAATCTAAACTTGGCCAAACTTTAGAATCTTCCAGGAAGCTCTCTGCCCAAAAGTGCTAATCCCCGGGCCCTACCCCGGACCAGCTGAAGCAGGATCTTCAGTAATGATGACGTGGAGATGGGCAGAGAGGCAAGGTCGATCATTTTTATTTTGTAAAAGCTTTTCAGGTGACTCTAAGCTGGAGCTGGGGATGAGAATGGGTAGCCGAGGCCCATCTCTGTCTAGAAACGGGTGAAATGGTCTGCAGCACAGTGCCGTCATTTTGTATTCGAGGGGAAGGGGTCTGCGTTCCTCCCGGTGAAAAACTGGAGGGATGTCAGAAAAGAAGGCGGGAGGGGTGCTGGGTACAAAGTCAGCAGACGTCCTTCCCGCCGGCTCGGGCGTCTAGTGCGCGCGGAGCAAAGATTAGAGGCAGCTCTTCTGAGGCTCATTTTTTTATTCTATAAAATGGATATAATACCTACATTGCAGGATCGTGGCGAACATCTAATGAGAAAATGGGCATGAGGCGCTTAGCACAGTGTATTCGTCCCCCGAGGTGGCTGCCACAAATCACCAGCCACAGCGCAGCTTACAATAACAGAAATGTATTCGCTCGCGGTTCTGGCGCCAGAAGCCCACACTCGAATGCCAGCCACACCACGCTCGCTCCAAACGCTCAGCGAGCATCCTTCTCCGCTTCTTGCTGCTTCCGCAGGCTCCTGGCGTGTGCTGGGGGCGGCTGCATCCCTCCGATGTGTCCCCACCTTCACACGGCCGCCTTCTCTGTGTGTCTGTCCCTTCTGTCTTACAAGGATGCTCATCACTGGTCTAGGGTCCACCCCGACTCATGACGATCTCCCCTTGACATCTTTAACTTAATTACATCTGAAAAGACCCCTTTCCAAATATGGTCACGGTATAGGTTGTAAGGGAATATATTTTGGGGGCATTTTCGAACACATTCCCTATGGTACGGGTTGGCACCTAATAAAAGTTTAATAAATCATAGCTGTTATTATATGTTTAATTATCAAAGCCATGGAAAATAAGAATCACGGACTATAACTAAGGGAACCACACGGTGATATTTTAAAAATAACTGACCACAGTGTAGAAAAAGAAGGAGCGTGGATCTGACAGTCTCAGAGAACAGGAAAATCTGGCCAAGTGCGAGGCGTCCATTTGTTATCAGCCGCAACAGGAGCCAGCGGTTTATACCCCGAGACATCCCTTGATGCGCTTCCTGCTTAAGCGCGGCTCAGACCTCATTCCATTTGGCTGAGTTTCCTGATACTCGTGATACCGTTTTAAGCTCCCTTCTCCCTCGGGGTTCGCGGGGCCGTCAGAGCCACCCAGAGCCGCTCCCATGTCTCCCCAGGTTAATTTTTTTCACCCAACTCTGCCGTTGACTCTTTCATCTTTTTCTTGCTCAGTCGGTCCCTCTGGCCCCTTAATTATAATGTTTGCTTTCCGCTTGTTCGCACGCCGTCTCTGTGGACTCGGATGCCGCGGAGTGGGTTTAACACTCCCCACTTTGGCACCTGGCGGTCGATTAGCCGCTCTGTGAGGCGGTGAGGGATTCTCTCGTCTCAAAATAAACGCAGGGACTTCAAGGCGATCGCCTCTCATCCCAATGCACAGAACAGACAGCTAGTTCTGCTTTTACCGTGGGGCTCCGGCTTAGTGATGATTTTAAGCCAAAATAAAGAAAAAAAACCTCACACTATAAACAGATGTGACATGAAAAGCATGATTTTTGTCCCCATCGGAGACAACGAGGTCGGGTTTGGGGCCCCGAGACGGAATATCCTCCACCTGCCTAACGGAGAAGTTCCTTGAGTGCGCATCAGATCGTGTGGCTTCGTAGTCACGGCTCCTTGAATTGCGAATGCAGAGAAAAGCAGCTTAAGCAAACGATATCAAAGCCATTTTTAAAAAGAAAAAAGAAAAGGTGGCCGGAAACTGTGCTGGGTCAGGAAACTGAAAAGTCCGTGTTGGCTTCAAGCGCCGCGGGATCCGGGGACCGGTCGGCGTCGCTAGAGTGCTTCTGTCCATCTCTAGTCTCCTCTTCCCACGTCGCCGGCTGCATTTTGGGGTGGCCATCGTTGCGGCTGCATTTTGGGGTGGCCATCGTTGTCACCAGTAGCTCCAGGCTCACGTTCTACCCACACCCAGCAGAAAGAAAGTGACTTCCCAAAAGATTACAGAAAAGGTTGGGGCGACTCTCACGGCGCTTACTGTGGTCCCTGAGCCAGTCACTGTGACGGGGGCGGGGGACATGGAGTTTCCTGACTGGGCCGGTCCAGGACACACTGAGGTCACCGTCACCCAGCCTGCTGAAGCACAGAGCGCAGAAGGCATGGTGCCCAAAGACAAAGCAGGCTGTGCCAGACCAGGGAGGGCCAGACCCTCCGCACCCGGCCAGAAGGAGGAACAGGAAACCCACGGCCAGCTGGGTGGCTGTTTCTTACAGGTGCTAAGTGCTCGGGGCAGCCCCTGGGGACGTCACCTTCCTTCTGCTGGATGCCTAAACAGCTAAGCAGGGACAGCCCAGCCTTCGCCACCCCCCAGCGCCCTCCAGTTATGGGTGGCTTTCTCTTGTTTTCTGCTTGCTTTGGCATTCGCTCACTCATTCATTCATTCACTCATTCATTCATTCCTCCACCCCACACCCCTCCAGTGCCGACTCTGGATGGGGCAGTGCAGCAGAGACGACGTCTCTCACTGACCCCTCCTGCAGACCAGGAGGCCTTCTCTGCTCCCCAGGGTGCTCACCCCAGGACCCTAAAGGACTCTGGGCTGTCAGATTCTAATGCCTCGGCCGTGGAAGATGACCTGAAAGGCTTCCGGCTCTGGCGTCCTCATTTACCAGAAAAAAGAATCCCAGGGGAGGTCTCCATTTGTGGGGGTGCGTTCTGCCCCGGCCAGGTTCTGCCTTCCCTGCTCCCTAAGTGGCGAAGCGCTCCTCTCTCCCTATGTAAATATTTCGGGTCAGTACACAGCCTCAGGTCAGCACTTTATTTGCCCTATTTTAATTGTGAGCAACGCATTGACTCGGAGCGGACTTTTCTCATTTGCCTTCAAACTCGACATTTTCGTCTATTGCGCAGATGGCCCCCCACCCCCCATCTGTGCCATGTGGCGGTGGGGGGGCGAGTCTCTCAGCGGCGGCTTGGGCCGGGAGGTGGCCTTCTGGGGGTTCACCCTCCCACTCACAGAGGCAGGAAGTCTGCCAGCATCGGCCGCTTGCCCACCGTCACTGGTCCAGGCGTCCTGGGTCCGGGAATTATTTTTCCCTTTCGAAGTCTTCACCTCCTGTTCTGCAACCACACGTCGTTGCTAGGAATTTGGCACTGTCGTTTTCTTATTCAGTGACCACCAATCCCGCAGAGGCAGCGCTTGCTCTAATAATCCGAGAGGAAGACCAAGATGTTGGCCTTCCTCCCCCACCCGCTGCCCGGCGACTGGGGGCCGCCCGCACAGACTCCAGGTGACCAGCAGTCAGCTCAGGCTGCCCTCTGCTCAGAGCCCTCAGGAGGCTCCGACACCATCAGAGCTGATGCTACAGTCCACGCAGTGCCCTACGAGGTGCTACATGAACTCCGACCCCCTAGCGCCCTCTGACCTCATCTCCATCCCCCGCACCCTCTGCGCCTGGTCCCCACCACCGCGGGCAGGTGTCCGCCGTGCGCCTGCTGTGGGACGCCCCCTGGGTGTCCACACGGGGCACCAGAAGCCTCTGCAGGTCTCCACCCCAAGGCCATCTCATCTCCGAGGTGTCCCTTGTCAAGGCCATCTGCCCCTCTCCATGACGACGTTTCTGTGCCCCTTCCCCATTCTGTCATTTTCTCTCGCCCTTGCCACCACCTGACTTCCGTAGACTTGGCTGAGTGGTGTGTCCACCTTCCTCCGCTCTAGAATTCAGGCTCCGTGAGAACAGAAAGGATTTTTCCCCTTTCGTTCCCCGTCGTTGATATCCGTTCTGCTCTTCGACCCTGGTGCCTCGCACGCACGAGGCCCCTCGTACTCGGTGAATGAATGAATGACAGATGGATAGATGACTTAATTCTGTCTTCGGTGTCTCACATATCTGTCTTTTACCCTGAGCTGATTTCTCAGACCCTGATAGCTCAGAAGTATGGGGAGGTAACTTTCACGTGCTGGGCACCTCTAGGTGGCCGCCATTTTATAAAGGGTCCCTAACAGAATAGAACCCACTGCCGTCCCTTCCCTCCATCCGTCAGTCACTGCGGAAAGTACCCCTGTTGGGTGTGAGGTGCGAATATCCGTAATAAGATGCGCAGACGTGACGGCCAGCGGCAGCATTGTCAAGTCACTGGCTCTGCTGCTGTGTGGCCCGCCCTTCTCTGTGCCCCCCACCTCCTGCTTCCCGTTCAGACTCAGGAGGGCCTCCTTGTCCCCTGCAGTGAACGGGGCCCCGAAAATGGCCCCGGAAGGGAGTCAACTTAAAACAGAGACCAAGATTTCACTGTGAGTAGTGAAAAGCAGCCACGATTAGGACCTTCTCTTAACACGGAGTGAATCACTGAAGTAATGGGCAGTGACTGCAGGTGGGTACGAGATGTCTTTCGGAGGGATGATGAAATTATACTAAAATGAACCGCAGGATATGGCTTGATCCACGTGTTCCGTTGCGACCTCAGAATTGAGCTCTTTTTCCGGTTCTTCTCTTTGCTTATTATTACAGTGTCGGCGTCATTTTTAGGTTCAAGTCTGCTTTACCCAAGACCCAAGAAACCCAGGAACAGTCACACCGTGTCCCCCAGGCTCTGTTTTCGGCTCACGTCCCTTTTCTGAACCAATCAACCTGATCTATAAAAGACAATGTGCTCTTAATTATTACGGCTAGGAGCTGTGGGATGAGTTTGTGAGGGCCGAGCGTGAGGTGCAGAGGAAAATTGGGGTGCTATTAGAAGAAAAAGGATGAGTGATTGGAGCTAGAAAATAACACACACACACACAATAAATATTCCTACATCTCCAAATTCAGGCGAAGAAGCAGTACAGGGGGGAAAGAGAGAAAATTCAAACAAACCAGTCGATGCATTTTCCTGATTGAGTTTGTGTCATACTTGCCTGAACCAAGGAGGAGCAAACATCGTTTATCACTCGCCTGTCAACCCATCCCTCTCTTCAACATCAGGCGAAACCAGACGGTCGCAGGGGAGGGGCCGAGGGCCGGTTGGAGGGACAAAGGCAGGATCCAGAAGGGGCTTATGTCCGCCTTGCCTGACGGGTCCTGTTTGGAGGCGAGGGTAGGGCCTGGTGTCCGTGCCAGCCTGAGCCAAAGCCCCGCTCCTGCATCCCACGGGGCTGTACTGTTTGCCGGCGAGTCTGGGAAGGTTTTGCTCACGGGGTTCTTGAAAGGGCTCCGATGGTTTCACGTGTGTTGGTTCCCCGGCCCGTCGTCCCACACTCCAGATCCAGTCTGCGTTCTTCTCTGTCCTGTTCCGAGCCTGCCGGATCCCATCTGGAGTTGGCCGGCGGGGGCACCGGCGGGACGTTGGAGGGCAGCGGGGGAGAGGGGCTGGCGGATTTGCGCCCACCTGCTCCCTGTGCCCCCGCCCCCGCCCAAGGCCCCCGTCCTCCGCTTCTCGCCTCCGGGGACGAGTTTCCCACGGCTTTGTATCTTTGGGCCCCCGGCTTCGTTTTTACCGCTTTGTCCGTGAGTGACCGGCTGAGCTGGACTCCGTCCTGTAGACATCAACACGCGCAGGTGAAGCTCCCGCACGGGGCGGAGGACCGCTGGAAGTCAGTGGGTTTTGTTTAAACAAACTCAAACAGAGAGAGAAGTTTCAGGCGTACGTGCCTCGGACTGTTGTCCCCGGAGCCGTCTCGAGTGACCAACTGGACAGGTGTGAACCGCCCTTCGGAAGACGACGGGCTGGCGAGTCTGTGGCACGTGTCTCGCTTGGGGTTCGTCTGATGCGTCTTCCTGATCGGGTCACGGTTACCGGCCTCTGGAGGGGTAACCGTGACCCGATGCATCTTGCCAGGTGACACGCGATTTGCCTCGGTCGCAGCATGCGTGATGCTCACGTGGGTCGCTTGATGACGGCGGCGTCTGCCAGGCTTCTCCACTGCGAGGTGGCTCTAGTTCGGGTGGAAATTAACAAGCATTTTGTGAAAAAATGTGTAGAGACCAAGTGACCGCCCTGCTCCTCACCAGGCTTTCGAGATTGCTTTTTTTGTGACTTTATTAACAGAATGGGCCGTGAGTTTCGTTCGTTCTTTATGGCTTGTATTTCATTACCGTCCCTGTTTATCTCGATGCTCAGAATATCCTACATTTGGCCATTTCATCACAGCTTCTGTGTCCTTTTGACATGTCGTCATGATTCTTTAAGCTCTTCCTTTCCAGATATGAGATGTTCCAGCCCCGTCTTGTGATCTCCCTGCGCTAGTCCTGGAATCAGCTCTGTTCCTTTTAGTGGGGAATGGTGTTTAGAAACCAAAATCTAGGCTCGAGGTGTGCTTGTGGCCATCTGGTACCCAAAGACCTTTCAGTGGACCCACCTGGGAAATGGCTGTACACACATTCACTCCTCCCTCTCTCCCCCTCTCTCTGTCTGTCTGTCTCTGTCTGTCTGTCTCTCTCTGTGTGTGCATGTGTGTCTGTGTCTCTCTCTGTCTCTCTCTGTGTGTGCGTCTCTCTCTCTGTCTCTGTCTCTGTCTGTCTGTGTGTCTCTCTCTCTGTCTCTCTCTGTGTGTCTCTCTCTGTGTGTCTCTCTCTCTGTCTCTCTGTCTGTCTGTGTGTGTATGTGTGCAGTGTATCTGTCTGTCTGTCTGTCTCTCTCTCTCTGTCTCTGTCTGTCTCTGTCTGTCTGTGTGTGTATGTGTGCGTGCATCAAATGCAATCTGTCTGTCTCTCTCTCTGTCTCTCTCTGTCTCTGTCTGTCTCTCTGTGTGTGTCTCTGTCTCTGTCTCTGTCTGTCTCTCTCTGTCTGTCTCTCTCTCATTCTCGTTGGATTCATCTCCCCCTCCTCATGTCTCTACACCAGGCCATTCCCCTGCTTCCCGCTCCTCAGTCCACTCAGGTTCTAGCATCGCTACTGGCGGCACTCCAAGGCACTTGACCTCTGACGCCCAGCTCCAGGCCACTGCACCCATCACCTTCCTTGCCGGGCTCTTCCCGGTGGCCTTGCACTGAGCTATTCTGAAAAAAGAAGCATCTGGTTTGTGTTCTCATTTGCATGAATTTCACTGTTATCTCCTTAGAAAGAGTCTGTCTTGCACATCAAAGGAGTGTGCCGGAACGTCTCTGTGTCAAGGTGCCCCTCCTTCGGGGGCCAGTGAGCACTGAATAGAGATGACCACGGGCCACACCACACTGACCGGCTGTCTTGTTTCAAAAGCTCCTTGTCCGCAGGGCGAAGAAAAGAGTGTGACGACCCTTTAACGTCCCCTGACATGCATCTGTGATCACCAAGGCACACCAGGTGTGGCAGGCCCTAAATGCGTCTAATTTAAATAGTTTTGCATTCACAGTCCCTAGAAAAAGAGACGGGATTTTTCTCATGCATCCGATCACCTTTTTTTTTTCTTCTGCAAGCGAGTGTGTGGTATTTCAGAAGAGCCTTCCTCTGTGTGACAGATACCCTCATTTATATTTGTTTACTTACTTACTTTGCCACACTGCGATATTCACAATGACCCAGGGGATAATCACAATTTTTATCACTACAGCTGGGAGCGCTGAAGTCTTCTTAATGATTCAAGTAAACGAGGGGGTTGGGATTTTTTTTGGAAGTGTGAAAAATTTTGAATTTCAAGTTTTGGCAACAAATTCAAAATATGTTAGCTGCCCTGTGGGACAGACGACCTGGACTATGGTCTCAGCGGATCCAGTTCCCCATCTCTGCCTTTGCCCACTCACCTTTGCTAGGAGGAAGCAGGAGACACGAGAACTGGCCCAGTGTGGGCACTGTCACGTCGGCCGTGGTAACAAGATCCATAAAAATACCGAGGTTCCCGTCCAGCCCACGCGGTTGGATCAGGAGGGGCCTTCCCACGAGAGGGGAGAGATGGGGGGTCAGGCCGACCGGTGCGCCCGCTGGAACAGGGGCAGAGATGGGGCGGAACGGGCCGAGGTGTCGGGCGACAGACGCGGGAGGCTGAGAGGGGGCGGGAGCTGTGGCGGGCACGGGTGCTTTATCGGTACCGTGTGGCCGTCTGTGGAGAATATTGCTGCTGCTTTAAATATTTAAGTCAGGGTTTCTGAATCTCAACACTACTCACATTTCAAGCCAGAGAATTCTTTGCCGGGGGGGTGTCCTGTGCAGCACTAGATGCCAGCAGCACCGCCCCCCCGCCACCACCACCACCCCAGGGACAACCACAAACGTCTCCAGACTTTGCCAAATGTCTCCTGGGGGCAAACTCATCCTGACTGAGAAACACTGGTTTAAATCATACCCGCCGTGTACAAAGCACTTCATCCTCATGTTTTTTAAAACTTTTTATTTGGAAGTAATCTTAGACTTGAAGTTACAAGAGCAGCACAAAGAATCCCATATACTTTCCACCTAGGTTTCCCAAATGACCATTTTACTGTGTTTGCTTCAGCATTTCTTTTCCGTTTATCTGTGTCTCTCTCTCTCTCTCTCCATAATTTTTTCCGAAGCGAGTGCGCGTGACGTGCGCCCGTGACTGGCCTTCAGCGTGTGTTTCTGTAAAACCAGGACATTCTCCCGCAGAACCACGAAGTCGAGACGTTCACGCCGTTGGGTGCTGCTGCCCGCCGACACACTCCGTTCAAATGTCACCGCTCGTCCCATCGATGCCATTTACAGCAGAGTAAAGCTAGGTCTCTCCTGGTTTGCAGTCCCGGCTCGGGATCCCGCGCCGTGCTTGGCCGATAGGTCCCTTTCGTCTCTCCCGGTGAGAAGCAGCTTCTCCGTCTGTCGTGTCCTGGCTTTTGTCTGTCACAGCTCTGCAGGGCACAGTCCGGTTTCTTGATGGCTGTCTCTGACCCCCGCGGGTTTTCAAGGCGCAGCTGTTTCAGTTTGAATGGACCGGCCCTCGTGGGCATGGAAGTTATGGGTCTGGAGGGTGGTGTGTGCAGCGTGACCGCAGTGTCTCTGATGTCCCCGTGGGCGCCTGCGGGCCCGTCTTCCCTGAACGTCCAGTAACGCGGCGGAACGCCCGCAGGCCTCCTCGTAGGAAGTCCCCCAGCCCAGCAGAGACCGGGCTGCGAATTCTCCCAGGACTTTCCGAAGGGCGAGGGGACAAGGTCGAGGAAGCCCGCGTCCGTGCTGGGCACGGTCATTCCAGTGCGCTCCCGGGTCCCCCGCACCCAGGTCCCTGAAGCCCGCGCACCCTGGTGTGCACGTGCCACCTGCCTGTTAGCCCTTTTCCACAGCCCCCCCCCCAAGTGGCCACCGGAGGGGACACAGCACACATCTTGCTTCTGCTGCCTGTCTCGCTGCGCCCGCGTGGCCGGCCTCCCTGGCGTCCGCGCTCACGGCCTCGGGGCCAGGGCCGGTGTCTGGGCTCAAAGGACTCTAAATCCACATGCAGGAGGAAAGACAAGGCCCCTCTCTGCGGTGACCGTCCTGTTAGCGTGTCCGTTTGCAGGAGGACACAGGGCGTCTTCGTCAGGTTCACGGTGGCTTCACGGTTCTCTCCGAGAACGTGGGTACTTGGTTTGTGGGGTGCAGCGTCCCCCCTCCCCCTGCTCCACACTTCATTAGACTCATTTTGGAGGATTTTTCTTAAAGAGAGGGCACGTGCCCGAGAGATGGATTGACGTTCCCATCTCCAAAGACAGGAAGTTGCCTGTGACTGTTTCCGTCCTGCCTGAGTCTCCATGATGGGTGCCGTACATTAGTATTATCTCCACTTCCATTTACTTAATAACTGTTTTTCTATTTCAAAATTTCCTTTTCATCTGAGCTTTGCCCTGAGCCATGCTTTCCATAAAAGTCACCGTTTTACATGCTAATTGCATCCCCCCCCCAAAAAAAAATTAAAATAAATACATAATTGATAGCATGTTTAAAGTCCTTCTGTGTTTTACCCCGAATCATCTCATACTCCGCACTGGCCGAGGGTGCGGCAGCCGAGGGCGGTGGGCAGGTCTGATGTCTGTGGCGTCTCCCTCTGTGATTTGAATCTCCTGGCCGTACCTTCTGTCTGATCGCTTGGAACCAGGGCTTCCGGCAAAGGGGGAAGAAGGGTTTTCTGAAGTCTGAAGAGAGTGAATCTAAAGACAGAGAAAGGAGCCTTCTGTGCAGCCGAGTACAGAGTGGGGCGCACGAGGAGGGACGCGGAGGGTACGGAGCAATGAGTTAGGGTCCCGGGGGGTCAGACCAGCCGCCCCCTTAGCTGGGCGGGGGATTGTTCTGGAAGGACATTCCTGGCCGTACTCCACGAGCCGCCGTCCAATGCAAACGCAAAGGCTCTTTCCAGATCAAGGTGACAACCCGAGGTCTTGCTCCGTTCACGTCCCAGAGGGGTGGACCATTCCCGGAGAATCCTTTCCCGTCTCTGCAAACCCAAAACACAGGCGACTGTCTGACCCCCGCCTTCTGTGGTTCACGCGACTACATGAAGCTTAGGTAGCGCTTCCGTCCCCCGTGAGAAGTACCGAATGATCTGAACACTACCGGCTCCCAGGGTTCCCACGGGCCCACCCCACTCCCTCTGGACAGCCGCCGCCTTGGTTGGACGCAGCCCTCGTTTCGAAGCAGAAACCGGCCTGAGCAGGCATGCCGTGGGCCGTGCTCTGCCCCAACGGAAGGGGGGCCCCCGAGGGACCTGGGGAACCTGAAGGGTGGGCTGGCTTGGTTTCCATCTCTCAGCTCTGTCGTGGGGGGTGGGCAGGCGACTCAGGTTCATGTCTAGAGCTCGCTCCGGCGTTCACAGCCCTCGGCGTCCTTGAGGGCCCCACCTGTCCGCACCATAAACCAGGGCCGAACCTGTCATCTGCTGTCAGCCCTGTCTTTCGCTGGCGGATGAAGTCAGACGCGTGCCTTTGTTTAAGTTGCGGGGGGGACATCGTTTCGGAGCTCCCGCCTCCCCCTTGCACAGGGGGAGCTCATTCGTAAACTCTCAGGCCCTTCCGTCTCCTGTCTCCCCGCTTGCTGAGGTCGGGGTGATTCTCGACCATGAGCCGTGAGCATTCCTGTGACGACACGGCCTCCCTCAGAGCAAACGAGAGCGCGTATCTCGTGCACCCTCCCTGTCACCTCCCTGGGTTTTATTTTAATTGCCATTCTCTCGAAAAGCGAGATTCCCATTAAATTATTCATGGTGGCATCATGTTTATGCGATCAGAGTAATTATTATAATTATGCATTGTGAACTTTCATAATTAATGTCCTCATTCAGATTTCATTCGGCACGGAACATTCTGGAAGGAGATCAGATGACCAGATCTCCTGGGGGACCAGGACGAAAGACAGTGGTGACTTATCTTGAGTTTTGCTAAGCAGTGGCTGCTTCGGGCACTGGCCTCCGGGAATGGGGATGGCAGGCATCTTGAGGAGAAGGGGGAGGGATGAGGCCCATTTCTCAAGGTGCCTTAGGGGCTCCCAGCTCAGCATCTGTCTCAAACCCCCCTCCCATGTGAGCGGCACCAAGGTGTCCTGCTGGAACAGCCTGGAGGCACACAGCCACGTGACAGAGGGGGAGCCGGCACATGGCTCGTTTCCCATGATGCTTTTGGCCGAGCCGGGGACCTGTCGGTCTCTCTTATCCGAACGTGCTGCAACCACCCGATGACACTCAGCAGCAGTGAGACCACGCCCTGTGCATCGTTAGGGCAGGGCGGGCATCGCCACAGCTTCGGACTCCAGCGACTTTTTCTCCCCTGACTCCTGAAAGAGTGTGGCCAGCCCGGAGCACGGGATGGCATTCGATGCTCGTGACCGATTTCAAACATTCTAATGCCTCAGTTCCCCTACCTTTGACTCGGACCTGAGGCACCCGTGTTTGCTATAAGCCCCAAATAAATATCTTGTGTAGCTGTTCCCAAAGGACTTCCACCCACATGTTCTATCGCAGCCTCAGGCTTGACGATGAGGCAGCCCCCTTCCGACTTTGCAGACGAGGACACTGAGACACATCGTCCCACGGAAAATAAGCGACGACCACACTGAACTTCTGACACCCCGGGCTTTCTCTGCAAAGCCTGCGCCTTCTTCCCTGCTAGGTGAAATCCAACCCTTTCCTTAACCCGCAGGCTTCTGCCACCACGTGCCTCTAAATTCCTTCAAGGAGGAAGCAGCCGGAAAAGACACGAAAGCCCGACAGACGGTCTCGCTCAGTGATCGGAGATCAGTCCAGCGTGTTGTTTGGTTTCAAGCACCTTCTGTCTTTATCCATACAGAGCGTCATACTGTTCAGGCCCTGTTCGATCGTTCATGCCCCCCTCTCTCTCTCTGTCTCCTCGGATTTCTTGCAGATGTGGACCTTGCCACGTTCTCTTCGGGATGCGATGGCATGTCCAACGCAGAACGAGTCAGGTGCTTCTCGAAAGAATGAATTCACGTTGCTTCCTCCTGCCCCTCTTGCTACCTCCTTTCTTCCTTGTGTTCAAGCCTCCTTTTCTCTATGGAGTGTTTTAGAGGGTATCTGCTCACTTGATCTACAAAGCTTGTGGTCTGACATCTAAACCCGGGAGAGAAGACTTAGGGTCGATCTGGTATTTCGACCGTGGGTTCCCACTCACTGGCCCTTTGGGTATTCTCATTAGGGGGCTTTGAGCTGCAAGGAACGGCAGCTCTAATGCAATCTGACGCTTCAGAAGTGGGGCGGTCCCCACGTTGATTGCCGCTGTGCCCACCGTTGCCCTCGACGGCCAGTGTCTGTCTTTCCCACATTTTTTCAGGGCTGATTTCATCCTGCAGATGGCCCGTCTCACGCTCACGGGACAGCGATCGGAGTCACCCGGGGTGCGTGATGTGTTCGTTTTCCGTGGCTGGAAGGAGTTTGTGTTTTTCTCTACATTGACCCGTTTCTTCACACCCAGCAATGATATACGTTAAACCGCAGTGTCTAACACACGCGTGATAATTTCTTCTAATCGTCATTAAATTAAACGTATAATGATAAAAGTAAAAGGTGTTTATTGGGGGCCGTCGGGGGGATCGCTGGGTTTCCAACCTGTACTTTCTACCGAAACGCGTCCCGTCTTCGGGTGGGTGGAGTGAGCCCCGTGTTCTTACAGCTGGAACCTGCCAGGTAGATTTCCTTCTTAATTGCGGTGGGCGTATACCAGTTTTTTTGCCTTTTTGAATTTTGATGACTCCGTAGAAAGAGGTGACTCCCGGACCGGCCAGCTTTTCACTTGGCGCTGGTTTGAGATGAAGAGGAGCAAGCAGAGTAACTGCAGTGAAGGAGGTTAAATACAGTATTGACCGCTCGCCTCCGGTTCATTTTCTTTGATCGGAGCTCCATGCAGAAGCTGGGCTGGACGCGATGGCCCCCAGCCTGTGTGGGGCTGGTGAATATCGCACGTCTGTCAACTCAGGAGAGCTTTAGCGTGGAGCCAGATTGATTTAAAGTCATAAATGGATTATGGGATTGCTCCTCAGTCATGCCTCCGGGTAATTCATGGCTGCTAGTGTAGCTTCCAGGCTCTAATGAGCTTGGCCGCCCAGGGCTGGTGACTGTCTTGCCTTAACGGATACCGGAGGCTGAATCTCCCCGTCACGTTCTTCCTGCGTTGGGTTAACATTTACCCGAGGCCTTGGAAGGCGCCGTGGACTCAAACCGAGAAGATCTGATTTCGGAGAAAATACACGTAAAGCTGGTGTAGTTGGTGCCACCACAGGTCCTGAGTGGCAGATGATTAAACAGCTGAAAAATATTTTTAAGGCCATAAACACATCCTTTTTCTTTGTGTCCTGTGAATGCATCGTATCGTCTTGTCTTCACCTAAGAACGAATGCAGGATGGACGAGCCTCCACCGGCGTCCCGAACTGGCATTAGCTGCCATGTTGTGTCAGAGCGTGTGTGTGTGTGTGCGTGTGCGTGTGCGTGTGCATGTGTGCGTGTATGCATGTGAGCTAAGCTTCAAAACAGCCTTCCGGAAGCCCTGGATAGAATCCATTTGAGGAGACGGTGTCACACACGTGAACCAACTTTGGGAAATTTTACTACAAAATTCGGAATCTTGCCTCCGCGGTCACTTCTGACAGTTTCTACTCAAAGGCCTTATGGCTTCGAAGGCTCTGGGTGGACACAGGTGAGTCCGCCCAGCGGGCGGGCGGGAGGGGCTCTGTGGATGGCGCGCGGTGGGTGGGAAGAGAGGTCGGCTTGGTCGTGGGGGGAGGTCGGAGGGCTGTAGACGGTGGCCGAGCAGACCGTCAGGGGGACCGATGGCCGGTGGCTTCCTGTTGACGAAGATGGCAAATGGACTGGCCCTCTTCTCGTTCTTCCAACCAAAGTTTCCTTGGAAGAATTGCATGCGACATCGCAGTCCCCAGATTTTATTTGTAAGAAGAAAAGACACTTAACATTTTCGTCATCTGGCAGTTAGCTCTCTGTCGCCCACATTGCCCCAGAAAACCCGAGTGCCCAAGGTGCTGTCGGGCCCGGTGACGCGATATATTCTCCAGACTTAGTCTCCCCTGAGCTTGAGCTGATTCTGCGGCTTCGTGCGGTGATTTTGTGGCTTTTTTCCCCCATTCAAAATTAAATGATCTGGAATGACGAAACCACAGCTGTTAAACAGTGGGCATTCGATGACATTTAAGCCTCATTATCTGACACACTAATGGAAGAATTGGCTGGTGATTAAAAACAAGACCTCCCCATAACAACCTGAAGAGCGGCCGTTTGCAAATTGCTTATTTTAAGACCCCCACGAATCTATTCCTCGGTCTCGCAGAGAAAAACGTGACGCCAGCTTTGTCTGCGTCTGGATCTCTGAAGACCGGGCTGATTGCGGGCAACATTTTGTAGTTTGATCCTGAAGGTTTGGTTTGTGCCTCTACAGACAGTGCCTTGCGCTGACGGCAGCCCGATGATGGTCCGTAAAACACGATGCTTATTTTAAAGATTATCTCAAGAAGTCAGCAGATCCTTTTCAGGGTTTACTTAAGACTTCATCCGGGCATTCAGAATCTCTCAGGAGCACCGAGTGAGGTCTGCGTGAGCCTGGGTCGTGTTTCACGCCAACGAGGGCAGGTCATTTTCCAGCCACGGAAGCAAATTTTTCATCCCGAGAAAAAGTTCTGTCCCACGGACTTCGGTTTAAAATGTTAAGAAGTAAAGATTTCAGCTCAGAACACACACCTTGTGGCCCCACGAGGAAATTCGATCCTGCGGTTTAGGGGTTTATGCTTCTCATTTCGTGACGCTATTTTTAGAAAGGCCACCGAGAGTCTGATGATTGTCCGAGGTGTCATGTTTACGGGACAGCAGGATTTCTGTGGCAGGTGTGTGGTTGTTTTTAGTGGTCCGGTTTCTGAAGCCTTCAGGCAGGGCATACAAATAGGAGGGGCTTTGTTAACTCCCACCGAACCCCAGCTTTCCCATCTGTCAAATGGGTTGTGGCTAAGGTTTTAAGAGAAAAGGAAAAATGGAAGAGTTAATGAGGCTTGCTGCGGTCTGAATGTGTGCCCCCCAAGTTCAAACGCTGATCCCCCAAGGCCGCGGCGCTAGGAGGCGGGGCCTTTGGGAGGCGATGAGGTCACATGGGTGGAGCCCCCGTGAGTGGCATTCGTGCCCTTTATAAAACAGACCCCAGGGAGCCCCCGCCCCTCCCGTCACGTGAGGACGCAGCACAGAGGTCTGTCCACACCCTGGGAGAGGGCCTCATCAGAACCCCGCTCCCCCACCCCGTGCTGGCGCCCTGACCTCAGACCTCCAGCCCTCGGAACTGTGAGAAAATTAACTTCTGTCGTTCAGGAGTCACCCAGTCTAGGGTGTGTTATAGCAGCCCGAATTTTTCTCGAAAAATCCCATTCAAGCAGAAATGCGAGACGGGTTTTTGCTTGTGTGTTTCTCCTCTACCCAGGTGGGTCGTCCAGCGGGTGTGTTGGGGACGTGTGGCTGCTCCGGCGTGGTTAACCGCTGAGGGGGAGCTAGGGCTCTCGGGCTGTCCTCAGAGAAACAGCCGTGGCACTCGTGAGCAAAGAGGACACAGGCTAGGCCCCAGCACTGCGAAGATGCTGGAAAACCCTGAACTATTATCACGGGAATCAAAGGAAGGAGCGAGCCGACCCCTTTGGCTGGGACGCGTGACTGTCTTCTTTCTGGCACCGTTAATTCAAAGTCTTTGGCTAGAATCCACGTGACCACAGCTAGCCACATGCCCACTGCTGGTTACAGGTCAACGTGGCAGGAAGGCCACTTCTGGGGACCCTTGAACTTTATGGACAGAGTGGGGCAGGGGCAACCTCACCTGTCACCCAAATCAGGGCTCTATCAGGGGAGGGACAAAGGATGCTGAGTTGTCAGAATATACAAATATTCACCGCAACCGGGGCCCCAAAACGTGGCTTAGAAATGTAGGAATGTTTGAATGAAGACGTTCGGACTCTTCCGCACAGAAAGCTGTAAGCTCTAGCTCTCGAAATTTGAAAAAGAAAGAGGCCGTTATCCAGGGCCCGTATTTGCATGTACGTTATTACATTTCACAATTGTTTTGCAGGATAAATTTCTATCAGGTGACATGAAAATGAGGCCAGATAGTTCCATAATCTCCTGTGACCCAAATGTATTACGAATCCCTTCATCCAGTTTTAATATAACTCTAAATTATTCTTCCACGTCTATTAATAATTAAGGAAAGCAAAAACTGTATTATCTCTTAATGGCATTTTGACTTCTTAGTTTCTCTTTGGAATAAATGTGCCCGGTGCATTTCTTGCGATGTCAGGATTCTAAAGAACTCGCGATTTCTCTAGTCCACGACTTTGCGAGTCCTGCTGTCACATGTGACCGTCCCTACCCACCTCTCCGCCCAGTGGGTTCTGCTTACCCAGAAGCCATCGCTGTCCTTACAATGAGCCATCAGCTCACTTTTCTTCGGAGGCACTGCCCCTACCGGTCATCAGCCCCCTGGTGCCCGGGTTCTAGGCGCCAGAGGCGGCCACGTGACCCGGGCCCAGCTCGTGCGAGTCCTGCGTCTCAGGGGGCTCAGTGACTGGCTCAGGGGTTGGCGCGTGTTCGAGTGGGGCTGTTCAGAGGCACCGAGCGCCAGCCCTGGGAGTTCAGCCGTGACCATTTGAAACGGCCATTTTCTTTTCCCCTGGCTTGAGGACCCCGGAGTCCCTGGTGGCCGTGGCGACCAAGGACAGCGCCCACACAGATGGCAGCAGCCCGAGGGGTCTCGTGACCCCCGAGCTCTTCGGTCCGGGCACGCTCGGACAGAGGCATGGCCCCCTGCACTTTTCACTCGTAGAAACCCAGAAAGTTCTCTTTAGTGCTTAAACCGCAGTGCGTTCGGTCGCTTTGCTGCGTCACCGAGTGGTGTCACACACGCTGCCCGCTGCTGGTCCGTCCCTTCATTTAGCTCTCGCGAACCAGGTTCTGGAAATTCATCCCCTTTCGCACGTTCTGGACACACACTGCTGAGGACGGCCCGTGGCACCGAGGAAGGGAATCCGAGGCGCACGGGGCCCAGCGGGCGCAGGGGACGTGGGAGCCGCGTTGGGCGCGTCGTCGCCACCCGGACAGCTTTGCCGAGCGAGCGCGTGGGCGTGTGTGCCCCTGTGTCTCCGTGTGTCCTCAGACGGGGCCACGTCTGTTCCGCAGCCGTCCCTGAGGCCGGGGGAGCGCGCACTGCGGGTTCTTGCAGGGTGGGCAGAGGGAACCTTCATGAGCCGTCGCATGCCCCGTGCAGCTGGCTCGCAGGAAGTGCCTAGAGCACTGTGTCCAGGGCAGGGGACTCGCCCCCCTGCGGTGCCCCGTGGCTCTCCCACAAGCCCACAGGAGATGCTGGAATCTTCTGGTCTCGTCACCGTGGATGAGGTTCTTCCTGCATGAGAACTAATTAGCTCTTGGATTCCATTACCGGGTCTCCCTCGGTCCCCACAGAGAGAATTTTTTTAATGTGACAGCATTTTCCTCCCGCTGGGGCGACAGGCATAATTGCCATCTCTGTGCTGGGGCAAGGCAAGTCTTTGGGGGGTATCTGGTGTATCTGTGATGACAAAAGGCAAGGGGGACATTCGAGGGGTCGGTGTCCTCACTTGGGCGAAGAAAGGTAGTTTTCGGTGACCTCCGTGAAGTGGCTGCCCGCCTCCCGAGACCTGGCGTGGCCGGGGCGGCTGGCGGAGGAGCAGGTTCGGAAGGAAGCAGGTTTTCGAGTCGGAGGGCCGTGCCCAGCAATGAGAAGGCGGGAAGACAGAAGGACATGCCGTCTGCTTTTTCGTTTTTCCTCCGTGACATTCGGCAAGTCGGCCATCCTCACGCAGTACCACACAGTAAGGCCCAACTCATGCGTTTTTTTTCAATGGAGGTGAAATTCTCGGCAACGTACACTTAACCTTTTTAAAGCGGACGACTCAGCGGCTTCCAACGCATCACGGTGCTGGGTGACCACTGGCCCCTTTAGTTCCAGAATGCTCTCATCGCCCCAGAGGAATCACTCCCCGCCCGCTCCCCTCCAGCCCCTGGCAACCCCCGATCTGCTTTCTGTCTCTGCGGATTTGCCTCTTCTGGGCTTTTCACATGAAGAGAAAAATCCGACACGTGACCGTCGCGTCCGGTCTCTTTTACTCACTGAGCCTGACAGTTTCGGGGTTCAGCCGCGCGGTAGTGTGGGCCAGTTCTTCGTTCCTGTGCAGGACTCGGCAGCATCCCGTGTCTGTGCGTGTCGCGCTCCGTTTGTCCATCGTCTGTCGATGGGCACGGGGGCTGCTCCTCCCTGTGGCTGTCGTGCCGTGTGCCGCTCTGAGCATCTGCAAACAAGTACGATTACTAATTACCGATGTTAATCACGTAATTAAGTAAATACTATCTGATCCATGCTGCTAAATTATATTTTAAATCCTACTATGAACCCTGTTAATGCTAAATTATAATATGTCTATGCTGATAGGGTAACATGAATGCTGTTTATAATAATGAACACGAGAGCTGCCCGCAGAGCTCATTAGTGAGACCCACACACGGGGGGCCCGCGCACCCCTTGACTTCTCCAAATCTCGCAGTTATTGCGACCGCCACTCTCAAGAGCTCTGAGGGAATGAGGTCTGTCGCTTACGAACGCAGCGAAGCCGGACGCAGAGGTCGCGCACTGCGCTGTCTCATTCCTGTTCTGTCCTCCCCGTGACCCGGCGTGACCACGGGACGGTGACTCACCAGCTGCGCAGTGAACTCGACGCCGAGCTTCCTTCCCATGCAGCACGCGCGGCGGGGGCGGCCACGGTGGCCCCGCTGAGGACCACGCGGGGGCAGGGGAGGGCGGGGCCCGTGAGGTTTGCCCAGAGGTGGGTCCGACGCGCCCCCGGTACTTCCAGAGCGATTCTCCTGTCCCCGACGTGGCAGTGCGTGTTTTCATGCCTACTGCGCGTGCGATGCCACATCGCTCCATCGCCGCCTCGTGGAGAAGCCGAGTGACCAAGCCAGGGTCGTGCGGCGACGTTCAACGGCAGAGTCGGAACGGGTCCCTGCCCCCCGCCAGGAACCCCACGCACGGTGCCCTCGGCTCGTGGTCCCCTCAGGCAGCCTGGGGACCCGCGGAGCGTGCCACCTAGTCCTTGGCCGGTCCTCACGACAGGTCTTCCCCCGTCCTCATTAACGACAGCGAGCCAGGCGCACTCCGCGAGGCCGGACAGACACCCGGATTCCTCGGTGACGTTCCCGAGGACCAAGATTTCTTTTCACCGTGACCGGCGCTGGCCTGTCGGGACCCAGCCCCCGGGAACGTGGCAGAGGCCGGCAGAGAAGAGTAAGTTACTGGTCCAGTCCGGATCCTGTAGGAAGGAGGAGGGGAGGCGTGTGACAGTGGCCTCCGGATATTTCTGTTACACCAGATGATTCCATAGCACAGGCTCTGGGGGCAGAGTGGCGTGGAAAACACAGTGAGGAGCCAGGGAATTATAACCGGGAGGGCGCAGAACTGGCCGCACATAGTGGGATTCATTTATTCTGTCATTTCCCCCTGAGAGACGCTTCGAGTTCCCACCAAGAGCTGCCCCCTTGTCTGAGGGCGGATAGTCTCTCCGTTCTGCAAGTTGTTGGAGAAGTTGATTAAATCCATCACTCACGGCTGAGAAGAAAGGGTGGGAAACCCTAGGCATGGCTAGGGAGACACTTGAACTTGGAATCTACTTAATAGCTCTTGGCACGGAAAGCAAACAAGAGTCTCTCAGAGATCAAAGGACTTTTATCTCGCTCGGTGGAGAAATCTGTTACTTCAATCACTTACTGTTGGAGCCAAAAAGTATCCCTGGAGTGTGAAAAGAAGAAATATGTTGTCCATTTCTGTCTTTTTTTTTTTTTTTTTGCAAATCAGAGTGTTCGCTTTTCAGGTGGTTTCTGAACCTTACAAGAAAAAAAGCTTTTCTTGAGTTGGCGAAGGCACGAATGCGGAGCTGACTTCGCTGCGGTCCGAAGCGGGAGTTGACTATCATTGGCAGAGAGTCCCTCACTGATTCCTCAGTGTCTGATGAAAGACCTACTATGCACCATCCGCCTTGGGGAGGTTCGATGATGGAGCGGGTCGAAGAGGGCCCCCGCCCCGCCAAAGATCGGGTCCACCCAGAACGTCAGGATGTGGCTTTATTTGGATATTGCAGATATAATCGGTTAAGTTAAAATGAGGTCACGCTTGAGAAGAGGGGGCCCTAAATCCAGTGACTGGTGTTCCGTGTGAGATGAGGCGAACACAGAGATACATGCGCAGAAGAAGAGGCCACGTGACCACAGAGGCAGGGGGTGGACCGAAGCTTCCAGAAGCCAAGGGTCACCAAGGGAAGAGGCTGGGATGCATTTTCCCCTGGAGCCTTCAGAGGGGACACGGCCCTCTCGATCTCGGACTTCTAGCTTCCAGAACTGCGAGAGTGAATGTGTGTGGTCTGACGCCACCCGGTGTGTGGCGCTTTGTGACGACACCCTCAGGACGCCCGCACAGCGGCGACGCGGCCGTCCCCTCCTTCAGGCGACAGGGGTGCGTTCTGAGAAGGAAAAAGGCCCCCGAGCAGGGGAAGGGACCATTTCTCATTTCTTCTTCTTATGTTCCGATACGGCGTCACCGTCATTTGAGCGCATTTCTCCCGTCGTCACTGACTCGGTGGCCCCGTTCCAGCGGGAGCCGTGGCCCCTGCTGGTGCCCGCGGTCAGGGCGGCTCCGAGCGTGTGTGGTCCTGGGACAGCGGGCAGTGTGTCTATAAAGGATGCCAGCTGCGGTCAGCCATGACACCCTCGAGGGGAGCCGGGCTCGGCATCTGGGACTGCGGCTGCGGAAAACCGGGAGGCACGCTTTGTGGCTTCGCATGCTGCAGACACGGAAAAGCCGCGATGCGCGTTGAAATTCAGCCTTCCCGTGGACCTCCAACGCGGTTTTCCATTCGCTCGTGTTGTTTAAAAGAACTTGCATGTTGCATCATCTTGCTTTAATCTTTTTGTTCATTTCACTTGCGTTATTATTTTGCGACCACGGAGGTGAAGGGTTCGATCATAGCTGTTGCTCCCGACATGGCATATTCCCTTCCTGGCACCGTGTGTGACTCGCTCGTGGCAGTTTAATTAGTTACGTTTTAATAATGTGATAAGCAGCTGTGAATTCATCACCCGGAACAAAAGCTGGGACCTCGACATGTGTCCGTATAACCTGAACTTTTTGAGCAACCATCACCCATAAGCATAAATTGTAGTTATATAAGCACTCTGAAGGCTTGGTGTTTTTTTCTGTTTGCTCAGATAACCAAATCTGTTTCAGACATTCTTTAATTCTCGGATAGGAGTTTTCATTGTTGAAAACCAAATATGTCTTCACAGTCTTCTGGGTAAACTTGTCTCTTCTCTATTGATGAAGAAAAATGCAGTTAGGACTCATTTTTCTTCTTTCCTAAGCAAAACTTTCTCTTTTCTTAACTGGTTTCTTTGAGGAACAAAGCCAGGGGTGACCTGGGTTGCCGTGTGGTTGGTTATATAATAAAAAGAAGTAATAGCAGATGCTCGCTAAACTCGATTGCTAACAAATTAGTCTTTTCAAGCCAGAAACGTTTATTGTGTTCTAAGGTTCCAGATCATGATGTGAGACGTTCAGACACCAGATGGTAAAACGTGAAAGGGGACAGGGAGACAAACTAACGTCTATCGAGAAAAAAAAGAAACAAAACAAACAACAACAACAACAAAAAAACTAACCAACGAAAGATCAGCCGGAAAGCCCAGAAGAAAGTTTGATATATTCTGTTTCTCTTCCGTTTTCTTTCACATAATTCCCTTATGGATTTTTGAGGACAGAGCTGTTCTGGCTGAGAACGAGTTTATAAATTAGTGGGAATTGTAGGTATTTCAGAAGTGAGTAAATTCTGGTTCTGTCACTCGCTTATTCTATAGCTCGGATAGGGAATAAGGAATCACAGACAACGTGGGATGTTTGTACGTCCCCGTATGCAAGAGGTATTTACTGAGGACCTAGCAGGTGCCGGTTGGGGCTGGGTTTTGGGGACACCGTGGCGGATGAAACAGACATGGTCTCAGCCCTAAAACTCACTGAGGAATGAATCAGAATCAGAAGTTTGGGAGCGACCTTGAACTTGACTTGTGTTTGGCGATGAAGTCCTACAGGACCTCTTCCGAGTTTCCTCCGATGTTGCGTCGTACCCCAGGCGGGTCTTTATGAGCAATAAAAGACAAGCCCGAATGTCTCGCCCCCAGCATCCCTGGGCAGCAGGTACTTGAAAGGGTTTGCTGCTCGCATGTCCCTGGCATCATAAATGCTACCAACCTATTGGCTAAATGCCCATTAGAAATTATTTTATGTGCCGAAGCGATAAGTAAAAATGCACACTCCCCTAGAGGAATAATTCGACCTGGCAAAGGATTTTGTCTAAGAACGAGGGACGTTATGCCTTCTCGTGGCGTGACGTCAGCACAGCTTCAAGAGTTCATTACATTCTTAACTCCAGCTTTTCATCGAATTAGGGAACTATCATCCACAGCACCATCGAAACCCTGCTGCAATCACAGGCAGCTAATTGCACCCTATTTTTTTAAAAAATAAACTTGAAACGAAAGCCGGTATTTCATTGGTCTAAGTCTTAATTAATTGACAGAAGAAACGTAATTGGGGTGGGGTGGGCTTATCAATAGATTGAATATTTTTACACGGGCACGGAGAGATGAGTTACAGTCTAGTGCAGCAGCCTTCAGATGTCAGACCCGACGACGCTCACCTGACATTTAGGACAGCGACACCAGCGGAAGTCATTCGCTGTGCTCTGAGAGGCAGGGAGGCCGGAGGAAAAAGCATGAATGAGAATCGGAAGTTGTGGGTCCCGCCCCTGTGGGACCCCTTTCTCACCGCGGTCCAAAGCATAACACTTCTCCTCTAGGGCTTAAGTGTCTCCACCTCAAGAATGAGAATCGGGTAGGTTAAAAACACCTTTGGCCTCAGGCGTCCTGCCTTTGTGACGTAGGGTAAGATGCCCGTGTTAGGGAGAGAAGCTGCAAGGCCGGCCCTAAGACGAAACATTTAGGATCCCGAGTCAGTCGCTGATCTTCACGGAGGAGGCTTCCTTGGGGGTCGGCAACAGAAAGTCTGTGGTCGGGAGAGAAGGAATTTCGAGAAAGATACTGTGGTCATCGGCCTCTGCGAGAGCTGGGCACAGGGGCCCTGTGTCTAGTTAACGGGACCCTAGCAGCCTTGCCGGAGCGTCGTTAGTGGGATGCCAGCCCCCGACAGCTTTGCTGTGCGTACGCGTCACTCCACTCAGGATTCAGAATTTCTCCAGAGAGGCCGTTGGGACAAGCATGGCTCACAGGCTCTGTCTAGGCCAAGAGAGGACAGAACCCTTCGCTGGACAGTCCTGCTGAATCACACACAGTGGGTGAGGAGCGGTTACTGTTGTAAGAGATCAAATGAAGGAGGCTTGAGTCCTGGGCACCCCAAACCCGCGAACCTCACCATCCTCTCCCACTGAAGCCTTCGCGAACAAGTACAGGATGCGTCTGATTTCTGTCTGAAAAAGCCCCGCTCTGCGTGAGATCTTGGACATTCTCAAGTGATAAAAACATTGGCAGGAGTGTTTAGGGAAAAAAAAAAAAATGTCAGCAAAAAGATTGCGGATCTCAAGGACATCAGAAAAGAAATAAAAAACTCTTTTATCATCTCGCCCAATAGTCTAATAAGACTCAACCTAAGTCTGCAAAAGTTAGTGTTAGAAATACTTCCGTTTGCATTCTCGCGGGCTGTTTTATCTAAGTACATTTTTCTATGCCGTTGTCATAAAAGCAGTTCATTTTATTTCGCTAGTCAAGCTGTAGCGAAATATGAGATCAAGTGAGATTCTGCCTGTAACTTCTCTTTTCTTTTTTCTTTTTCTTTTTTGCATTTTTTTTACATTTTTGGAATTGTGCAGGCCAGTCTTATTGCTATTGACTTTCGATGATTTGGGAGTGTGGCTTGAATTATTTCTCGTACCAGGATACTTGGGATTGGTACCTCTTTTCTTTCTATAATTTTGCTGATTGTCATTTGTCTTTTAAAGTCCAGTTGACAAGAATATGGTGAAGATAGCATGGTTCTAATAATCACGAGTTTTAAAATAGGGCTCTGAAGAACTGGAGGCCCTCGTCCGTATCCACTGCTTGGGTACGGATGTGAATTCCTTGCCTTAGGGAGGGGTCAGGAGGGGTTCTTCGGTTGCCTGCAACAGAAACTGATTTGGGAGAATTTAAGCAAAAGAAAACCTGTCAGCAGCCTGTCAGAGAGACCGCGACAGATCAGAAGCAGCTTTAGTCATGCTTCGCGGTCCAGGCTTGCTGTTCAGGGCGCCATCCTTGAAGAACAGACAGACAGCCCACCAGCCCCAACCACTTCGTAGGCCCTCACGTCATTGTTTATGATGAAAACATCTGGGAGGAGATGCTCTTCGGCGGGGGAATGGTTCAGTGAACTGCAGCATGCCCTCGCCGTGGAGCACCATGCAGCAGTGAAAAGGAACGAGCTACGGGTGCCAGCAACGACCCGGATGGATCTCCGAGGAAACACGCCGAGCGGTACGAAGCCTTCTCAAGATACTGTACACTGCATTGCATTAGAATCCCATTTCTGAGAAGACAAAACTGTCGAAACGGAGGACGAATTAGTGATTGGCAGGGGTTGGGGATGTGGGATAGTTTGGGGGGCGCTTAGAAAGGGCGACAGGTGGGCCCCTTGGGATGGGATAAAGAGTCCATGGATCACTCTGTATTGTTTCTTGCGACGTGTTCATCTGTAGCTATCGAGGCGACATTCTAGGAGAGACTGTCCGTTTGGCCCCCTGCCTGCCCCTACCGGGACTGAGTGGAGTATGTGGTGCAGAGTCATCAGGGACCCTGCGGCTGGTGTCATAGGAAGCCGGCCCCTCGCCTCATTCAGTGAGGCAGGACGTGTCATCACGGCCATGGCGATCCCGCCAACCCCAGCCCCTCTGGAACCTCGACACTCCCCAGTAAGCGCTGGAACCCATTTCCTCCCCCGCTGAACCCGGACAGGCTTGTGACTCACGTGACAAACCGGATGTGCTGGCAATGCTGTGTGACATCAAGACCAGCTCGTAAAAGGCGATGTGGCTTCTGCCCGCCTCTCAGTCTCTCTCGGGTGATTTGCCTGTTAGCTCAAGCCACACGGAGAGGCCACCTGTGACTTCCGGCTGTCGGGAGTGAGTGAGTCTTCGGGTGGTTCCAGCCGCCAGTGTCCGAGCTGCCCCAGCTGACGTCCTGGGGAGCTGGCCTCTACCCGAATCGCAGGTCTGCGAGCGAAATAAACGTCGTTGCTTGAAGCCAGAAGTTCTGGGGATGGTTTGGAACGCGGAGCTAAGTGAGTGCGCCGCCCCTTCCCAGACTCTGCACGCTGTGGGGACTGGGAAGATCCCATTAGGGTGACACCGGAGAGCGAAAATCAACATATGGTGTCCCGTGGGACGTGGGCCAATTCTGCGTTTTTCCCGCACCTGTCACCTGTGAGAGCTCACTTCCGGGGCTTGGGGGCATCAGCAATCAGAAGGAATCAGGACCAAGAAACTGCCCCAAAAGTTTTTTCCGAATCATCGAGGGGGTGCTTTTGCTTTTTTATTTACTATTCTGTGCCTCCGTTGTGTGTAAGCATTGAGTAATCTCTAGCTGGAACGTCCCTGTTTTCTTGAAGATTTCTTGACGTCGACATAGACTGTTGCCCTGCTGCTCCATCCATATTGAAGGAGAGGTAGCCAGAAAAGTGATAAGCAGGAAGGACAGACTCGGGGAACGTTAAATATGCCATATTATTATGCAAAGTAAAGCAACGCTCAGCCATTCATTCAGCATACATTTTCAAGAGGCTACACAGCTTAGGAGGGTGGATTCGGCCATAAACAAGGTAGACAGGGTCCCTGCTCCTGTGGGTCTCATCTCACGGCAGAGGGGGCTTGAGTCAAACAGACAGACAAGCAGACCATCTTTTCTGTGAAGCATTCAGAGCCTCAGGGAAGAAAACTTTGAGAAAAATGCAAAATTCAAACACCAGCTTCAGGAGAACGATTTCTTTGAGATCCTGGTTCTACACAAGCAAAACGGGATGGAAGCCAAGAACTCTATCAGTGAAAACCATCTGCGTGTTCCGAACCTGGGCGGACTGGGGCCACGGAAGGCAAAGCGTGAGGCCCGTGTGCTGCCGACGGCCCGGAGCCACCGCACGCGACAGGGGAGCCCCACCCGCCCCAGAGGCGAGACCGTCGGGCGCGAAGAAGCAGGAATTTTAGCCGAAGAATATGCACAGATTGCAGGCCGGGAGGGAAGTGGGGGTGCTCGTCTTCTTGCCACAGCCATGCCCGTGGGTGGCCCGGCTGTCCTTAATCATTAAAATAAAAAATCGATATCGCAAGAGGCACGTCTTGGCCGTGATAGAATCAGATTCATGACGGACGCGCCTCCGTCGCCTCCCCAGGCCCCAGATGGAACCTGCGAGGTTTGCCAGGGAGCACGGGAACGGGTGGGTCCGGGACCCGCGGGTGGCCCAGCGCCGAGGAGAAAGCATGATTCCCTTGCAAGGCGCCACTGTGGAGGGAGCATGGCACCGCCCGATGGCGTCGGCTCTGGAGTCACCCGCGGGAGCTTTGGTACCCGTGTGCGGGGCGGCCACACGCAGCGGAAGGGTCCACATCGAGAAGGAAGGGCTGCAAGCTGTCCCGGGGGACTTGCCCTAAGTGCCTCTGGTTAAAACGTGGAAGTGGAAGCAGAAGGGGCAGATCACACGTGCGTCCGCCGAGGTGTGTCCTGGGCCGTGCACGTGGAAACTCGTTTGCCGACACGTGGTCTGGCCGAGGGAGTCTCTGTGGCGCCTTCTTCGTGAGAGCGCAGTGCTTGTCACCCGCCTGTCCTCGGCCCGTCTTCCCCGACGTGGCGAGTGTTCGCACACACGGAACACCCAGCAGACTTTAGTGGTTGAGACGAAACGGCGGCGTTTTAATGTCTTTTTTTATTTTTCTTTCGTTTGGTGAGACTAATAGCAGATATAAAGAATACAAGAAAAATCACCCTCAGTAAGGGTAACCGTCAATAATAATGTTGTGCATTTTCTGCAAATCCTTCTTAATCTAGTGCTCACTCGTCCACTCCCTCTCCGCATGCGTGCGTGTGCATTTGTTTACAAATTTAAAACCCCACGGTACTTACAAGTCTGTCTTACAGATTTCTTTTTAATTCCATGTCATCTTGAGAACATTTCAGGGAATTATCTTTAAGAACAAAACCTTAACGATTATGTCTTACAGTCAATCACATTAACGGCCATTTAAATTATTTCCAACATTTTACTGTTTAACAGTCCATAAAGAGCCTGAGGTGTAAATCACTGATTCCTGTTTAAGTCAATCACCCTAAACGCCTGAAAGTAAATTCCTGAAGCCAAACTCCTAAAAGCAGAGTTAAGGAAAGCGGCTCTCGGAGTCCCCTGCCTCGTCAGCCGATTGGCCCGCAGTCGGCGCGCCCGCCAGCCCGCGTCCACCTCGACCGGGACGCTCCTCTTCCTTGTGTCCAGCCGTCGTCTGGATACGGGACGACGAAGAGACAAGCTGGCAGCGATGTCATCAAGGTAATGCCCAGGCCGCCTTCCTCTGAAGAGTTTACAATGACAAGCACCACCACGGCACAGGTGTCTGTGTCTGGTCCGAAAACTGGACCACAGCAGAAAGGTCAACATGAAAGCCAACGCCGCCGCCCCCACTGCGGACGATCGTCCCATGGCGTCCCCATCCAGGGCTCGTCATGATCCTCTCAGAAAGCAAAAGTGCACGTGTGTGTGTGTGTGTGTGTGCGCGTGCGTGCACTATATGCCTAGACGAACATATATAAAAGTAGATACATATTCCTTTTCAATGTTATCTTAAAATGTGCAGTTTGTATATATCTTCTATGTGGTTTTCTGTGTGCCTTGAGCGAGATGTGGTTTCTAGTTTGGGGCCATTACCTACAGGCACCCGATGACCCCTCACTGTGGTCCCGTTGGTCCCTCCTTTGGCGACCTGGAATGGTCAGGACATGCCGTGCCCGAGAAAGCTGACCGTCACACTGTCCTCACAGTAAGAAGGACATTGCGGGGACCCGAGGCCATCCCCCCCTGGGGTCATTGGACCCTCGGAGGGTTGGTTCTGCTGTGGTGGCTCTGCGGTCCTGGGTTCTGGGCCCCACATGGACAGGACAGATGTGGTCCCTCCTTGCGTGCTCGTAGACTTTGTCCTGGGTGGCTGTCCCGGGTCCTCAGAAACGGCGTACCCAGGACGTTGCCGGCACCCAGTCACCGTGGATGAATGAAGGGGTGAAGGAATGCATGCGTGTTCTGTCCAAAGATAAAAATCATTTTGACCAGTTAGTAGAATATCCTCTGTTACATTTTATCATAGTTTTGTTGAGCAAAAGGAAATCGTACATTGCTTCGCAAACACCGAAGTCAGCCTTGAAGCGAATTTCCGCCGTGTGTCCCGTCTCTGTCCGCTCCCCCTGCCTCTCTCCCCATCACGTCCCGCCTCCCCGGACCCTCCGCCGGCCTGACGCTCTGGACGCGGACGGTTGTCCGATCGGCCTGGCGGGGTGGCTCCTCTTGAGGCTCCAGGGGTGCTAGCAATAATCACAAACGTGGGTCCTCTGACGCCTTTGGCTGGCGGTCACCGCCCCCAGGTCACGTGTCTTTCCAAACGCAGTTCCGCTCGGTTTTCCATCGGCCCCGAGTGCTGTACGCGGCTCAGCAGCCCGGGATTGTCCGGTGTCTGGAATGGAAGCGAAAGCCGCCAGGGGGTAGGGGGACATGCCTGGGAGACAGCCCCCCCAAGGCTCCGTCCACTATGTAGCTAGCCTGTCGCCTCCACGGAGAGGACATGGAAGCACGATCTCTGCCAGCTCTGCCTGCTACCCGTGCCTCCTCCCAGGACGGAGCGGGTGACACGGCAGGGGCAGAGAGGGGTGAGCCCACGGCGCCCAGAGCTCGTCGTTCACGGTCCTTTCTCTTTCTTTGTGATGACTCCGTGAAACAGCACTCGGGTTTTCAGCGAAGCAGAGCCCAGTTTTAAATTTTTGTCTATTTTCCTGTGAACTTGCTTAATTCTGGGACGCGCGAGATAACCTGTGTTGTAGGAGGAAAAAATGTTAGAAACTGTAAAAGTTAAAATAGAAATTATGATTTCTTTTTTCTCTTTAGGTTACATCCCCCGCCCCACCTGAGCCCTGTAGCCTTGTCAGAAATTCCATCGTGAGGCAAGTTGCATCAGGGTCTTATCACGCCACCTGTTCACTCATTCACTCATTCACTCATTCACTCATTCACTCATTCACTCGTCCAGCAGACCTTTCTGGGGTGACCGACGGGCCCACAGCCTCAGTTCCGGCAGGAGTAACTGGCAGGCTTTCCCAGTGAGGGAGACAGGTGGAAACGGACAAAGAAATGAACCAAAAAACGTCAGGTGTGGGGAAAACTAAACGCGGAATGAGAGAGAGGGAGACCTGGCAGCTCCGTTTTCAAAACGATTTTTAAGCCGAAGCGTTTGAAAATAACTGGCTTGTCAAAGCTTCCGTGTCCTAGGCGTGCTGGCTGGAAACAGGGCTAGTTTTTCGATGAGCTGGTGGAGAGAAAGAATCATTAAGTGAAAAATACTGGCCGGATCCGGGGAAGGCCAGATCGGGACTGTGGGTTGCCCATGACGACAGGGAAGGAGATCCTGCCACAGAGTCAGTGCTCGTCCCCAAGCCCACGTCAGAGTCAGGGCCAGAGGGGCTAGTGGCAGGTGACACGGCTCGGAAATACCCCTGCGATTTTAGCCGAAGACAGAATAGCCAGGCGCTTGGACTTTCGCCTCTGGGGCCCCCTCTCCCCGCCTCTGCGTCCGCGTCCTTTGGGGAGCGACGTGGGCAACTGTCCTAACCCGTCCCTCGCTGGCCGCTCTTTGTGTCTCCCTCCTTGCTGGTTTCCATGGGAACGTCCATGGCTGCTTTCTTCAGTTTTCTGCCTTGGGCACCGGGCCTTCGCCAGCAGAGGGGCAGCTCAGCTCCGTGAGTGACAACCTTGGCGAGGGCATCCTTGGCCAAGGAGAAGGTCTGGGTCCCTCGGGGTTTTGGAAAGCATTTCTGCTTGTCCCTTCTGAGGAATTCAGTATTTCACTCTGAAAGACCCCAGTTTGGTCGAACTTTGGGATTATTTTGGAGATGAAAACTCTAGTATTAACACAGTGGGATTTTTTCCCCCTCCTTTCTGTTTGAAAAACTGTTTTTAATCCCCTGATCTCAGTAAATTCCATCCGGGAGATGGGAAGAAAGGGAAGCAGTTGGGAAGGCCGGAGACTAAGCCTTCGGGGACCTGGGTCTGTCCCTGAGTGCAGGGGGCCCGAAGCTCTGTGGCAGGCGGATTAACTTTTATGAGTTTGTGAAAATATCACTTCTGAAAGGAGCCAGGCGAAGTTTGGCTTCCCCCGCCTCGGATCTGCGGAGGACCGGTCTGCCTTTCTCTCCTCCTTCGTGTTTAGAGACAGGGAGATGGTTTAAATGATCCCCCTGCAGATGGATGCCCCTTGATCTTCAGATAGTGCTCAGAGGCCCCGAGGCCCCGAGCCGAAGCTTCTGCAGCCTCCTGCTGTTCCTGTAATGGAGACTCCTCAGTGCTGGGGGTGGGGCAGACGCGCCGAGCCGGACCCCACAGCGAAGGCATGTGGAGGCTATTAAGCTGGTCCCACGATGTCTGGGCTGCTAATCATTAATAGAAAAAAAAAATGTTCCTCAAAATGCATAAAGCCAAATATTTAGTTAGGAGCGTCCTCGATCAAAGTGCTGAGGTTTGACGTATCGTGTTGGGAAGTCTGTGGAACGTGAAGCCGGTTAAGTGACCGATGGCCCCATGGCAAAGGCGCGTGAGTGCGCTCACGTTTCCGTTCTGTCCCCGTGGCGTGTGACACTCTGTTTGCCTTTGGCGATGGCCTCTTTTGTACATCACCAGCCACACGTGGGTCTGGTTAGGCCAGGGAGTGAGTGAAGCCTCACCCCACCTATATCGTGTCCCACGCCCTAAGAAAACTCGCTTTATCTAATTCCAACTTTATCTCATGGAAAGAAAGCACCTAACTTGTTGGAGCCACCACGTGGCTGGAGGGTCTCGGCAGGTGTGCAAGCAATGGGCGCACGGGCACATACATATATGACTTACCTGATGTACGAATGCCACCAGCTAATCCCTCTGGCAAGGCCCAGATGCCCACGTCGTGAGTCTGTTTACGCGCCCATTGCCATGGCAAACAATCCAAACGCAAAGGCTTTTAAAAATCTCTAACGTACCGACGTGAAGGATTTCGTTTTGTAGATTACTCCCTCACTGCCGTCTGATTAGAAACCTTCTGTTTCCTCTCGTCGGTCACCCTCGCGTGCCTGTCATCGGTTACGTCTCGTGTCCCCACTCCGGATCCCCAGTTGGCAAAGATCTTGTTTTGGCAAGAAACGTCATCTGTCGGTTTCCAATGAGGAGAAAAGGGAGTCGTGAGAGGCATCGGGTTTCCGTGTGCACTGCCGATGACATTCGCCCATCAGGAAAAGACAGAGAAGGCCTTTTCCTTCAAATTGGAAATTCAAAACACAGACTCAGAGAGAGAATGCTACACAAACACCCATCATAAAATTACCAGTGTTAAACTTTCATCACGTTGGCTTCAGATCTTAATATTTTTCCATCAGAAAGAGAAAGCGAACGTTACTGATAAAGTCGCAATCCCATTTGCACCCCCCCGCCCCGGGACGAGTTCCCTTGTCCTCCCCACCACCCTCCCCTCCACACCCCTTCCCGCCACCCCTCCCTCCGTCTCTCTGGAGACGACCACGAACGTGAAGTTGGTGTTAATTTTTAAGTCCTCGTCTTTGAACTTTTTGTAACATCGGCTTCTCCGTAGGTAACAAAGTTTCTTAGGTTGTTTCAAAACTGAAGATACGGTGTCTCTTTCTCCGCTTTGCGCTGTTTACCCAGCGTGATATGATTTTCAGGCGCCGGCCCTGAAGACACCTATGGGTCCAGCCCTCACGCTTTGACCCTTGAGTTCTACTCCCTTGCGTGACGGTGCCACCTGCCTGCAACCAGTTCTTTGGTGACAGGCGTGTAAGACATTCCCAGTGTTTCATGATGGCACTCGACGATGCCCCAGGCGGCGCCCGCACGTGGGGTCCAGCTTCTCAAGCAAATTATTTCAAATGTTTTCTTGATGTCTCCCCGACATCTGAGCCCCGTGCGGTTCTTCTGCTTCTTGAAGGGAGAGCAAGGTGATTTGCTCGGCGAAGGTCATCTCTGCTGTCTTTCTTTCTGTCGTGGGAGAAGCTGCTTCTTTATCCAGCCTGCACTGCCATCTAGAAATATGACCGTTGAGAGCCACGTCAGTTAGCTGCCTTCTGTTCCCAAATTGCTAACAGCTCTTCGGTGGACCTGCCCCCATTCCCTGTCTGCCACGACTGCAGCGGTGTTATCAGAAGTGATAGACCATATAATTCTCACATGTCAAGGTTCTCAGCCAAAACCCTCCGGCCCTGCCTCTGATTTTCTTGGAGGATTAAAAATAAAAGGCCAAAACCCTCTCAGCAGGGTGCCTCGGCGCACCTGTCAGCGTGACACCTGGAGGGACACTGTGTCCTGCGCTGTGGGGACGCTCGGGCCCTCGTGGATGTGTCCCCTCCCTGGCATGTCCCCAGTGGAAGCAAGTGTGTGTGACCCGTGCTGGGTCTTCGCTCGGGCTCCTCCAGGACGGGGCCAGGCATTTCCCGGTCCTCCCGAGGGGCTGGTTCTTCTTCGAGGAGCTGCAGTTGCCTGCGCCTGCGCAGGTCTTGCCGAGTGGCCCGGGACCTTGGAGATCAGGTGGCCCTTTGTGACCTGCCCCCTGGACAGCACAACATCTGCCACAGAAACCGCGGGTCTGCGAGGGCCACATTAGAAAACACCGTGTGATGGACACGCTGTGCTGTGCTCTGCAAAGTTCGGTTTACAGGTTCACCGGTTGTGTGTGTGTGTGTACGCACGCGAGTGTGTGTGGTGTGAATGTGTATAAGTGTGTGTGTGTTTATGTGTGTATGTGTTCCTCATGTGAGAAAGTGCTGTGGGTATGCGTGTTAGGGCTGTGTGTATGCACGTGTGAGTGTGTACGGTGTGGGGGTCGTGTGTACACGTGTGGGGATAGTGTGTTGTGTGAGTGTTGTGTGTGCATTGTATGTTAGTGTGTGCTGTGTACTGTTAGTGTGAGTATGTGAGTTGTATGTGTGACTGTATGTGAAGGTGTGTGTTGTGTCTGGGTTGTCTTTGTGTGTGTATGATGTGTGTATATGTATGCTGTGTGCATGTGTGTTAGTGTGTATGAGTTGTGTGTGGCTGTGTGACAATATGTGTTGTGTCTGGGTTACATCTGTGCATGTGTGTGCTGTTAGTGTTGTGTATATATGATTTG
>NW_024348242.1:2053568-2064619 GCF_902729225.1 Pteropus medius | reverse complement strand
GACTGTTGTGTGTGACAGTGTGTTTTGTGTGTGAGCCGTGTGTGTGATGGTGTATTGTGTGTATTGTGTGTGCATGTGTCTGCATGTGTGCACTGTGTATGCTGTGTGCGCATGTGCATGACGGTGTGTTGTGCGTGCATGTGTCTGTATGTGTGTTGTGTGTACAGCATGTGTGCGTGTGTGTTGTGTGTGTGAGGAACAGGAAGTGGGAAAGGAAATTACTGCCCGCCCTGGTTTCCATAACCACCTCTACCTCATTTCGCGTCAACAGAAATTGGAAACTTCTGGATTTCACAAAAAGCTAGAAGCGTCATAAAGTCTCTGTGCACATATTCATCTGATACAACCCGAAAGGTAGCCGTAGTCACAAAAATAGCAAAGTAGCCACTGCCCCAGGCCCCCTCTGCGGTGTCAGCCTAGCCTCTCTTCTGGGACCACCACCCCTGCCATGTCCCCAGGATTCACATGACAAGACGCTCAGCGGGCAGGGCTGGCGTGCACCTGTCTCCTTCGTGTATGTGCTGCGCAGACATGAAGTATTTCATGGTCTTTCCGTTGAGCCTAATGGAGCCTCCCCCACCCCGTGTTCCATGCACGTATCCAACTCCCTTTAAAGGATATTTCATTAGCAAACACAATTTTAAAATCATTTTTAGTTTTTTTTTTTTTAATTCGGCATGGTTGGTTTGTTTACATTTTTCTTTGGTTTTCTAATACGCACATCTAAGGCTATGAATTTCCCTTTTGGTGCTGCTCTGGCTGATCCTCGCGGCGCTCGGCTACCTATTTCTAAATAGCTACATATTTCCATTTTGATTTTTTTTTCATCGAACTTGAGTTATTCGAATGTCTTATGGTCACTAAAGTTATAGAACCAAATCATAATTTTTTTAAAAATTCAGACCCGCAGGGCAGATTCATATAAAACCCTGCAGTAAGTCCCGCCCCTTCCTGTGTCCTCAGCTAAACACTGTGCGAGCCTCACGTGCTGCTGCTGGTGAACGAGTAATATGCCTTGTGGTAATATTGCGACGTTGGGATAATTGCGTGACGGGGGGTAATGTCCGACTTGTTCGCTTTTGCAAAAGAATTTTAAGTATGTGTATGTCCACTAAAATATCCTTATCCTTCTTCTTAATCACCTCTATAGTAATTGGAACTTAGTTGATAAATGCATAACGCCTTTGTGAATGTTTTACACAGCGGCATTTGATTTTTACAACGAGAGTTCCAAGAAAGGTTCGAATCAGCGATATCTTCTCACTTCTCATTATTATATCGAATGAGGTCAAGAAAAATCAGTCATGGCCCGCGTTGCTAACTGCTCGCTGTGTACAGGCTCACTCGTGCTTAGATACTCTAGATAATCATACATTAGGTTATGATTGTAGCCTGCAGAACAGAAGGGCCAATAGGACTTATCCTCATTTTACAAGAGAGAAAATTGAAGCAGAATAGGTAAAAATAGCATCACTCGGTGACTAAGAGATCCAGCCAGAATGAACTTGTCGGCCTTCACACCAGCCCCACCGGGCGGGTAGTTACACTATCCCATTCCGTAGATGGGGATATTAAGGCACAGAGAAGGTTGGTTACTTGCCCAAGGACACCAGCTAGAAAGGGGGTGTGTGGGGAAAGCGGGATCTGAATCTAAGCAATCTGGCTGCAGACTGGCGGCTCTGAATCCCTTTCCCCCAAGTAAGAGGTGAGAACCAGAAACAAGCACGCACCTCGACCCGTGAGTTCTTTCTGTCACTCTAAACCGTCCCTCCCAGAATTATTTTGTCAGAAACACAGATATTGTTCTAGGCCTGACCCTTAATTATCTACAGCGCTTTTCCTCAGCTCATTAAATTAGATCAATGGGGGGAAAAGTGTTATTTTGCCTCTGTAGTATTGGAATTTAAGTGATCAGGGTAATTTTCCATTATAATTATGTGTTTTAAATAGATAGGACGAGCTTCATTGTGAAAACACTTACGTAATATTGGGCAATAAATGTTTAAGTGATTTGGGGTTAATTATTATTCATACGGTTGTTCTGGATGAGATAGAACTCTTTGAGTTTGCTCATTAGATGGGAAGAGGTTGAAATTATAAAAATATATATGTGTGCCTTTGTGACGGCATTTAACTACGTGCTCGTGTAAACAGATGCTTGCTTATTTACGTGCGTGGCCATCACAGCGCTTCGTGAGGGATAGAATTTTGTCCACATCATCAGTTCTTCCAGGGAAGGGGGTTGCGGTGACACCGCGTGCTGCTTTCCTAATGGCACGTCCCCAGTTAAGTAATTATATGATGAAGACATCCCAGCTGTGGCTCTATATTTAAAACCCAGTTACTAATTCTAGCAAGACCATTCTTTGGAAAGGTTAAGTCATTCCTTTTATTTGGCTCTACAATGGAAATATCAAATATGCGTCATTTTTCTTACATACGCAGCCATGTATCCAAAGAGTCTTCCGTTGTCACTGTGCTAAAAGGTGAACAGAACCGACCGTGAGGAGGGGCCGTCTTGGTCAGCCATCCGTCCGTCCCTAAGCTGTGGCGGCATTTCCTCTCCTGGCCGCGGGAGACACGCCCTGGGCGACGCGTCGCTTATCGTGACCCAGCTCACTGTCGATGCGTTTCAGCGCCCCGCATCTCTGCCCGCCCGCATCTGTCTTCCCTTCCCTTCTAGGAATCTGGAGAGAGCACATCCCAGTCCAGTTTCCATTTAACCCAGTGAGGCTTCCTGGAGGAGGCGGCGCCGAACGAGCCGTGTGCTCCCCTCCCCTCTGGGTGTGTGGGCTGGGACGCCATTGCTTTTAAGTTGGAAGTTTCCATTTTATCTCAGTTTGGCCTCTTTCCATGTCGGTGTGACAGGTGTCCATCTAGAGCAGGGGAAGTCAGGAAGCCTTGACCCGAGGCTTCGAGGGAGCAGGGAGAACAGGCCGTGGAGAAATCCGGCTGAAAGGGAGACAGGGAGGGAGCTGGGGGTGGGGGAGGGGGAGCGGTGTTTTTTTTCCTTCCCCTTCCTCTTCCTCTTCCTGTTTTGCTTTTCATGGTCTCCGATCTCGTTCGCATGTTCTTTCGTTACTACAGCTGTTTGTGCAACATTCCGCCCGAAGATGATAGTGTCTGGCTCATCGTATTCCACGGGGAATGGCACGATGACAGTAATTATCACCGGGGTTTGACGCCTCGATTAGGTTTTTCCATTGTTCCCAGAGACCTACCTGGCGTTCACGGCCGGCCTGGGGGGTAACTGGGCCGTGCTGCCCAGACGATGCCCAATCAGGAACTAAATGCACACGAGGCTGCAGGCAACTGCGTGTGTCCAGGGCAGGCCGTCCGTCGCGCGTCCACCTTTACCTGGCTTCTCAGGTCGGACGGCCCCTGACGCAAACGTCTGGAAGCCACACACCCTCCCTGAGAGCAAACACCTGAGACTCTGACCACCTGCTTTCTGGCCTCCACGTCGGCCTGTGCAGCGAGCAGTTCTGGGAGCCAGTCTCAGCTGCATAAGGGAGAGGCTCCCGGGCCTGTGCGTTCTTCTGTTCCCTGCAGCCCTTTGCGACTGTGCGGCCTCTTCCCTCTTCTTTCTCTGGGAGACCTCACGGCGCCCCTTCTCCTACCTGGAGCAGCCTCCGGCAGACTTCATCCTCCCTTTGGGATCATTTCCTGTTCCCTTCCTTCCTTCCTGGGGGAGCTCTGGCAATGGGCGCCTTCACTCCGAGGTAGATTTTGGTAAATGATTTTATCCGGGTTCGCAAACACGGGAGACCCAGAGGCCGTACCGGGGAGCGCAGCACCCCGAACCGGCAGCCGCGTGCCGTTCCGACGTCGCGCACGGGCGGCGGGGCCCACGTACCCCAACCTCATGCCCCTGCGCTGCAGCGCGGCGCTTCGCTCCGCCTCTTTCCCTGTCGGTTTTTACCTGCCGCCTGCAGGGGCGCTCGGAGCCCTCGGACCTGCTCTCGGGGGGCCGGCATGGGGCCCCCTCTTTAACAGGCAGACCCGTGCATCAGCGGTGGGCTCGGTTTGTACGTGGCGCCCGCGCGATCGCAGCGAGGGCGGCCTTGCGGGGCCGCGCAGGTGGGGGCCGCGCCGCGCAGGTGCAACCGCGGGAAGGCCCCGCGCGCGGACGTCGCACCCGTGGGCGGGTCGGCGGCGGTGCCACAGCTCGACGACACCGCGCAGAGGCGAGCTGCACACGCTCCACGCAGACGTCGCCGCCGCCACACGGAGGCGAGGGTCGGGGCTGGGGCGCCGGTCCCGCTGCGCTGCGCGTGGGCGCGTTTAATGAACCCGGCGCTCCTGTTAAGCCGTGTTCAGGGCGGTAGGGCCGTTTGTCCTTAAAGACATGACCTCGCGCGACCTGGACTGGTGATAGTCCGCGTGCCCAGCTCCCTCTCAGTGACGCTCGTTACCCCCCACCCCGCGCCACGCGTGTCCCGAGGTGGCCCCCAGGGAGCCCTAAGCAGATTAGCCCGCTTTAATGCACCTCGTCCCGGAAAAACGGAAGAGTCAAGCTAGTTAGAACTGCTTGAGAAAAGTAGAAAGGGGTGGGCTTCTCCGCCTAGGTGTCCCTTTAAGAAATCCAGCCCAGTGAATGATGCTCTCTGAAGAAAACTCCGGATGCCCAGGCTCTTCTGTGTTCATTTCGCCCAGTTCTGGTTCTGATGCCAGTGCTGGGTGGCGGACGTTGGTTCCCTAGTCCCCGGATAAGCGAGCTGTTCTCCTGTGAGCCCGCGGTGGCCTGCAGCTCCGGAGAGTGTGTCTTGGGTAAAGCGTGGGGAGGAAAGTAAAGGTAAAGCTCTTTGGGGAGGAAATTTACTGCGGCAGCCCGGGTCCCCTGGGGTCCACTGTGACCACAGAACTCACTCCAGGCATGTGAGTGGAAGGCAGTAATGTGTGTTCTCAAGCTGGAGGACAGAAATGCAGTTGGCTTTTGACACGGCGGGAGTGGGGGGGAACTCGCGGGAATGGTGATGGGACCTCGTGGGAATGGTGATGGGACCCGCTGGGTCCCCCCACGCCCAGAGGGTCCCAGGCTGTCACTCGCTCCTAGAATTTGGATGGCATTATTAATCCACAACATCCCAGGCACGTTCGCATGTTTCTAGTGTGATGGTCGTACCCTTCCCGAAGAAGCAACATCTCCATTTTATCAAACTTCAAAGCAAAGGAGAAAAAACGTCAGCCGTCAGCAGATTAGACTTCCGGACATTCTCACAGATTTCTCCTCCATGTCCATCCAGTGTCGTTCAATGCCACCTTCATAGACAGCGTCATAAAAACCGCGGCCCGCGACATCCGTCCATCTCTGAGAAGGGCTAACATCCAGAACACGGCGACATCACATGCCGGCGAGCGCACGCGGCATCGGGGCTTCCCGTCACCGCCGGTGGCGATGCGAAACGGGGCAGCCGCTCCAGAGGACCCTTCGGCAGCTTCTCACAAAGCGGAACAGAGCCTCATCCCTTACCCGGCCGTCGCGCTCCTTGGTATTTACCCAAGTGAGCCAAAAGGCGTGTCCACACCCACACTCGCATACACATGTTTACAGAGGCTTTATTCATTTATTCGTAACTGCCAAAACTTTAGCAGTAACTAAGACGTCCTTCGGTAGGTGACCGGATCAATAAACTGTGATCCATCCAGACAATGGAATATCATTCAGCGCCGAAAAGGAAGGAGCTATCAGGACTTGAAAACGTGCGGACGAACATGAAACGCACGTCGCTAAGTGAAAGAAGCCCATCTGAACGGGCCACACACGGCGATGCCTCCTCCAGGATCTTCTGGGAAAGGCGGCACTTTTCAGACAGCGAGAAAGGGTCTGCGGTTTTCGGGGGCTGGGCGGGAGGCGAGGAAGGGTGAGTCGGCAGAGGGGACGGTCAGGGCGGCCGGACTGTTTTGTGTGATACTGTAACGGTGGAACGGGTATCGTGTGCGTTGGACAAACCCATAGAATGTACAGCACAAAGAATGAGCCCTAATGTAAAGTAATCGGCTTTAGTAATAATGTATCAATGTTCATTTATCCACTGAACACGTGGACCGCCCTAATGCAATGGTAGCTAATCGTAGGGAAAACATGTGTGTATGTGTGTGTGTGTGTGTGTGTGTGTGTGTGTGTAAGAGGCACAGGACCAGCTATATGGGACCTCTGTGTACTTCCCACTTAATTTTTCTGAAAACCCAAAGCCGCCCTAAGAAACTGAGTCTGTTCAAAAACGCAGCCTGCACCCTTACTTGATTCTCCCCGGTTTGTCCACAGCAGCTGACAGTCCAGCTTTGGGGACATGTGCTCTTTTACTCAGTGTCTCGTTTATTGTCCGTCTTCCCCAACCCCTGGTGGGATGAGGGCCTCCGAGGCAGAAATCCGTTTGGCTCAATGGTGTCTCTCGTGTGCCTAGCACCTGGCGGGCATCCAGTAAGTGTCACCCAGTGGACCGGTGCAGGGAGTCACGAGGGCAAGTTCAAAGCAGGCGTGCTCACGAGCTCCCCCAGGCCTCCCGAGACCTTTCGCTGCTGGGGGATTAGAGCTTTCTGATCAGCCGGCTAACTCATATCCTGTTCCTCCGTGAGATATATTTTTTGTTGTTTTTTTTTTTTTTTTTTTTGCCTGCACAGAAGATGAAATCCATCCTAAGGTTTTAAGATTTATTAACGGCTGCCTGAGTCGTTGCAGGCGATGTCAGGGGAGGAGCAAGCTGAGTCCGCTTAGGCGAACCCCGCGCTGGGGCTCTGGGTGATCCCCTCGGTTTTGTAAAGAGGATGGCCGGCTTAAAGGATTGGCGGGTGCGTTTAAGGATCTCCTGTGTCTCTGTGAGCGCCCCTCCCCGCTCCTGGGTCTGCACATCTGGAAGGCAAATTTAAAAGGGTTTCCAGCCCTTCTTCCTCTGCTTTTCTCTGTCGGAGTGTGTGGCCGCGTCGGGGCTCGGGGCTCGGGTCCCTCCTTCAAAGCCCTGGAGGTCAGCCTCCCCTGCAGGCATGTCGTCTGCACTGGGGCCGCTCACCAGGCACCTCCAAGGGCTTCCAGCTCTCAGGGGTGAAGGGATCAAGTTACAGAGGCTTCTTTTAAGTTCACCGGGGAGGGGAGGGCCGGATGTCGTCCGGGGAGTGGGGGGGCGGCTGGGGTGGGGTCTCTGTCTCATCTTGCCTCCGCTGGTTTATCCTGGGGAGCCAGGAGCAAGCGGGGGTGCGTATCTCCGGTTCATGTCTAGAGCTGTGGTTCAGAGGAGCCTGCTGTTCACATGAGGACCTGTCCTGTTTGGTTCAAGCTGGGAGGCCGCCCACCCCCCCTGCATCTAGTCCTAGGATGAAAGGAAGGCAGGGTGCTGAGGGGGCTTGGGTGGTCCCGGCACCAGGGGCTGCTCTGGCCGTGAAGGCGGCTGCGTCCAGGGCCCCCGCTCTGGTTCCCTCACAGCCTTAGTCTCAAACCCCAACTTCAAAAGAAACTCAGGCCTCTGAAGAGGCGCGGACGTGGCCCTGAGCCAGGGAAGAGGGAGGGCCGCGAAGCCTCCACCCCTAGCAACGCCGGCAGCTTCGGGCCCGCCACCCACCCGCAGGCGCACCGCGGGGCCGGGAACCTCGGCAGGACCGTGTCCACACTGAACTCTCCAAGGGCCGTGTCCTCTTCCCGTCACTGTGACAAACACGGCCTCGGACGCCAGTCTTCGTGCAGACAGCTGGAAAGCAGGGGGAATAATAATAATATTCAGGTCTCTCTTTGGAGTTCAGAGCGCTTTCCATCACTCCCCACGTCCTGCAGGGCACCAGCGGCTCCTCCCAGTGGGTAACCCTAACCTCCCTCGCTTTTTCCTTGATAGGGTCCCTGTGCCGGGGTGTGGGGACACGCGGGGGCTCCCGAGTCTGGGAACGAGCGGTCAGAGCCATCGGGAACCTGGAGGACACGTGGTGTTCACATAGAACCCGTGTTCGGTTCTGTCACCTTCGTCCTGTCTCGAAATCATCGCTCCTTGTGCCTCCAAGTCAAAAGTTTCCTGTCTCATTCTGTTCGCCAACTTGGAGACCCTGTGGCCCTTCATTCTGAGTTTCTTTTTTTTAAAGCCCTATTATTTTATTAAAGCTAATATTGGAGTCAACAAGATGACAAAAGCCTTTCATGTGTAATATATAAAGAGCCGTTACAAATCAATAAGGAAATATAGCCTAGCAGATAAAACCAACAAGGGACGTGAATAGTAAATCGGTGACTCGCTGATTCGTCTGCCAGTTTTGACGTCTGCATCTCCACGGGCCACACCGTTGGCCGCCCTGAACGGGGTTCGGCGAGGCCCAGACGGAGCGCCTGGTGTTTGGGGGACTGGGCTGCTGCCGATCACGGGCCCCTGTACCCTTTCTTCGGGTCTCTGCTGGTGACGGCTCGGCCTGGACTCCGGGCTGCTTTTCATGTGCCCCCTGAGGAGGAGGAGGATGGAAAGGCAGTGTGACCACTTTGGTGTTCTCTGTCTAGACAGTTCTCCATATGTGTTTTAATTTGGAGTCGTGAAGGAACATAACAGTGTCTGTTGATTTAAAGAGACGTTGCTGTCATTCCCGACCATTTGTCCTCCAGGTGTTTTATTTTACTCCAAAGGACTTTGAAATATTTTAGTTCAATGTCAACCGCACATTTGGGCTCAGGCAAAAACGGGTAGTTTAAAGACGACATTACCCAGTTTTCCTCGGAGGTTAGCGGAACTAAGTAATCTACGCAACAGCTACAAACGGACGCGGAGTGTGCAACATTTAGGAAATATCTTTAAAAGGACCGGGGTCAGACTTCTTCCCTTTTCATTTAGCTGCTGGTTAGAATGTAGATGTGATGGCCGGAACTAGTGCAGCCATATTGGGCCACGAGGTAGAAATCATACGTGGATTCATGAGTCTCTCCACCATGGAATTGCCAAAACTTTCCTTCTTTGGACTTTAAGTGAGAAAGAAATGTTTCCATCTACTTTATAAACCACCAGTTGTCCTAACCAATATTTATATATTTTATTCTGTGTGTGTGCGCGAGTGCGCACGTTTGTGTCTTGGATTCCAGTACCGCACCCAGCCACACTTCTTGGAGGTTGTTTAGAAGGAAGGAAGGAAGAAGGGGAGGGAAGCATCCTTCTGAGCTAAGCGCCTTCTCAGGACACCTTCTAGCTATGACCGTGCGAAAGCATCAGTCAGAGTCCAGCTATCTTGACGGCAGAAGGTGAAACCCCCAGACCTCCCCAGGAGAAGGCTGCTGAGGCGCTGCCCCCGGCACATCCCCTTGGCTGCCATGTCACTAGTCACTCAAAAGAGTTTGATCACCGGCCGCCGCTCCCTCCCCACTTTTCTGCTGTCCCGGGGGCTTAGACATCGGGTGCTTAGGCATCGGGCACATGCTGAGCAGCCTTCTGCCTGTGATCACGCCCCGCCCGCGGGCCAGGCCTCCTCCCTGGACCAGTTGGGTTTCACTGCATCTGGCTTTGACCCTTCCCAGGCACCGCAGAGACAGAGTCTGCCCCCCTCTGACTGGGGACCCCGCCATGCTCGGGGCTGTTTCCTGTCAGTGGGCAGAGAGCTGTTTGTGTTTCGTTGTCCCATCGTGTGCGTAGAGGACCTGATCTGGCCCGCCATGATGTGACACGCGGGGTGCAGAGAGGACGAGGTGGTGCTGTGACTCTCTTCGCCATCACCAGAGGTTCTAAGGATGAGGAAGTTCGGAGGATGTTTGTAGTGCACGGGAAGCAGGACCCCTGAGCTGTCCCCATGGAGACGTAGCAGATGGGAGCCACACACAGGGCTCACGTGTCGGTGGCGAAGCAGAAGTGTAGGGTGGCGGATGCTGCCGGGTGGTGACTAGAGAATGTTCAGGGCGGCTTAGGAGTTACTGTAGGGATTTGAGAAGGAGCTACTTTCTTACTTTTTTTCGATGCTCAAAAAGTAACTCTGTACTGTTTCAAGTAACTTTTCCAAAAGGTTGGAGAACACCTCGCCCTTATCATGTACCCTAGTCTGTGGTCCAAGATGTGATTGAATTAATCCACTTATCTTTTTAAAATAACACTTTCATTAAGAGGTTTCCTGGCAGCCCAAGTGAAAAGGGAAATGCGGTTAGACACACGATTCTCCTCGTCCATAGGAGAAAGGGCCGCAGCGCGGTGGCAGCAAAGGTTTTCTGGACCCAGGCTTGGCAAGGGAGCCTCTTACAGACCAGAGGTGCTCACCCAGCTGTCACGGGGGGCCCAGGCGTCCGCGCCTCCTCGCAGTTCTGCCACTGGTGACTGTCACTCCAGGAAATCCACCAGCAGTTTCGCGAAGCTCGTCCCCACCGCGTTGTCCTAACAGAAGCCCAGGCATGACAGCAAAGGACCGCTCAGAAAGAGTCATTTGTTTAAAGGTCCTTAATTTGCTCAGGTCCTCCTCCCTGGGGGGCCTCGGCTGGGGTGCGTGATTCCTGTGAACGGCGTCATCTGAAGGATGCCCTTTGCTTTCCTGCGGTGGTGAAGGGCATGGCACCGGGCAGCCTGGCTCTGAGTCCTGCCTGCATCCCACTCCGTGACCTCGGGTGGGTGGCTCGAGCTCCCTGGGTCTTCCCTTTGTCCTTATAACACCCCTTACCTCCTCGGGATAGCGTGAGAATGGAGAAGAAAGATGCGACATGCTGTTTTTCCTTTTTCAAAATACTTCATTATTTTGAGCTACGTGCATGGAGGTGTTTCCGCATCAGGAAATTAAACCGTCGGAGGCTGGAAAGATGGGTTTGTTTTGTCCAAGTGCAGATGGTCAACAGGAAGAGAGGGCATCCCACGGGGCGGGGTGGGGGTTTCGAGTCTCTTCACCTCCCAGGAACTCAGTCCGAATAACCTGTCTGCGACCTGGGGCCCTGTGCATGTTTGATGCGGACGAAAGAAGCTGTACTCAGCCAGGGAGACAGACAGAGGGACAGAGGGACAGGCTGGCTCTGCCCATAGGTCTCCTCAACGCGTGAGGCCAGCACAAGCGAGGGTGATCTGACGACCCTGTCCCTTATCGTGCCGCTCAGGTAGGGGCTGCAAAGGCAGGTGGCTCAGCTCTTA
>NW_024348242.1:2045740-2053476 GCF_902729225.1 Pteropus medius | reverse complement strand
TTTTTCTCTTCCCTAAACTCAAGTGCGTGGCCTCATCCAGGGCTCCACCAGACGCGGAGGCCGTGCAGGGTTTAGGAGCCATTGGACCGGCCTGTCCTTAGTGGGCGATCTTTGTCAGGAATCCCGTCGGCCGTACCTTGGCTGTGCCTGGTGGGCATCCTCCCTCGGACTTGGGAACGCACTGTAGCATGCGCTGGGCAACCTCGGGATTCGCAGGCTGGGGGCGGAGCCGCCGTGAAGGGGCGGAGCGAGCCGGTCCTACACCTGCAGATCCCACTCTGGGGAGCATCGCCTCCCCACACCCCATCACTCCGGCCGCGCACACACTGTCCCAGGTGGGCTGAAGCCCCCACAGCCGGGCCAGGTGACAGGTGCGGCCCTGCCGCGTGGGCGGCCACGCTCACACCCTGTGGGTAACCATCCCGTGGCTAAAGCACCCCGTTTGGGGGGATTCCTTTCTTTGTGATGACGGCCCCCTGCGGTGCGTAGACTCACGTGACGATGGCGTCCGTGAGAGTAACGGAAACCCTCGTGGGAGAGTCGGCGTGAAGCCGAACGGAAGCCGGAGACGAAGCGGCCTCAGGACTGCGGCGGAGGAGGCTGAGCCGCACAGGGGGCCTGGAGGGCGAGCGGGCGCGAGGCCCGCGGGACCCGCAGCTGGAGGGCGCCGGCTGCCGGGGAGGCGGAGGGGGGGCCCCGGGAGGACCGCGTCCTCGGCAGGGTTCGGCACCCCTGATCGCGCCCCAGCGGTGTCCCTCTGGCCGCGGGGAGGCCGCAGCGGCGGGACGCGCCGTCGGCTCGCGTGAGCTCCCGTGGGCCTCGGGGGCCGGCCACCGAGCGGGACTCCCACCGGCCACCACCGGCCACCACCGGCCCACCCGGACGGAGAGGGCGCTGCGCGCGCCTCCTGCTTCTGCACCTGCTCCCGCCCGCCCGCCCTCGACCCCAGAGCTCCTCTCAGACCTGAGTCAGCTCGTCCCGGCCGCCCGTCCCCTCCCCGGCTCCCACCGCCCGAGGCATGGCCTGTGCCCCTCCGCGCGCGCCCGGCCCTGTCCCCTCCCTGCCCCACGGCGTCCCTCTGCCGCCCTCACGCGCTCAGCCAGCTCCCCCCTCCGGACCTTGGCACGTGCCCTGTCCCCGGCCCGCTCCATGTGTGTCCCCTCTGGGGCGGGACTCAACTCCCGCCCGCAGTGTGAGGCTTCCCGGGGCGACCTGTTGGAAGCTGCCGCCCGCTCGCCTTTCCCCTCCCCGCCCGGCCCCGGCCCCGGCCCCGCCGCTGCGCAGTTGGTTACGCATCGCGTCGGGCGTTTGTTTTCCGCCGCGCGCGGCCGTGGTCTCCACGTGGGGCCGATTCCGTCTGTGTTGTTCTCTGCCGGGTCCGCAGCATCAAGGATGGCACTGGGCATCCAGAGGGCCCCTGGCACGGGTGCTGGGTGAATGGAAACGCGAACGCGTGGTCGCCTGCGCCAGTCACCCTAGTGGATCCTTTGGCAGCGAAGAGCTGGGTTTTCTCTCTCCTCGCGGGACCGATGGCTTCTGCTCAGACGGCGCTCCAGAGGGAGTGTTTCGCTTGTCTTGCAGGGCTCTGCTGAATGAAGGTGAATGGAAAAGGCATCTTTAAACAGCAGGGAGCTGAGGGTGCAGGAAGCTGGGGCTCTGAGACCCACTGAGTGGGGAAAATCCAGGCCCACCCCTGCCTCGGCCCTCCCCCGGATGGCGGGTGGAGCGGCAGCCCTCATTATTCTCTTTTCTAGAGAGTTCCATCTTCATCAACAAAGTGCAGTGACCCCCTGTATACACACCTACAAAAACATGGCGTTAACACTCATTTACTTTCTCACTCGCTCAGCGAGGAGGTAATTAGTGGTTCTCTGATGGACGACCCCTCCCCGGAGCAGAGGATGTTCACACCCGGACACTGCAGAGTTAAACCAGACAGCGGGAGGCGGGGCCTTGCATTGAAGTAGCTTCCACTCTGTAATTAGTGACTTTCCAGTGTTGAACAGAATGCTTCCCGCCTTCATGGGAAAATCAGGTTGCCTCTGACCGTCCCTAATTGCTGGAGCAGGGAGTAACCGGCCTCTAATTCGGCTGTAATGAACCGTGTGTTAATGGTACAGCCTTCCACCCACGCCGAGACCCCACGCCACGTCTGGCCTTGTAATGAGTCCTGTCGGTTCTGCGGTACACCTTTCTGCTTGTGTTTTTCCATTAAAAAATGTACTTCATTTCACTTAAAATGGAGATGGATCCTACAACTTACCCAAGATAAATATAGGAGATAGAAACATCATTTATATTTAAAGTCGTGTAAAGTCGCTGCCCTCCCTCCCCCTCTCTCCCTCCTTCCCTCCCCTCTTTCTATGTCTTTGTCTCGCTGTCTGTCTGTCTGTCTCTCTCTCCCCTTCTCTCTATCTCTCCCTGCCCTACACACGTGTACCACACACGCACATCTCAAATGCCTCCATACACTACACCGAGACGCCCAGTGAGCCGACTGCAGAATCACAGGATGAGCCTGTCTCGAATGGAACCGTGGGTGGCGGTCTGCGTGTCCAACTGGGATGCGTTGGAACGAGGGGGTCTTCTGGGGAGAAGAGCACAGACCTACAGCCACCGACCCAAGGGCGTTCTGTCCGTGAGGACACGTCGGAATGCCTCATCACACGGCCGCCGCGTGACAGGCACCTGCGTGGTGCCAACTCGTGTTTAGAGCAGGGCAAAACTAATTCGAAGCTTGGTGATGGCAGGGGAGTTTTACACCAGATGGGCAACATGTCAACTTAGAATCCAAGAGGACCGGTGACGAAGGCGGTTTTAATTTTTAATAATTTCTGTTGTATTGCAAGAACGGCAGTCACTGAGGTGTGTTTGAATGTCACCCGTGCGTTCCTTGGAGAGGTGTTTATCTGCTTTATGCTAACACTTTTCTCAACACTAGATGGAAAACCAACACCGCCTGCTCTTGGTGATCTTACCTCTAGTCAAAGGATCAAGTGGGAATTAGATAAATCTGTAATAGTTGTTTTAGATCGACACACACATACACGCACATGCACACACACACACCCCCCAAAACCAGTGTAACACAAGAGGGAATAACGGAAAGAACCTGAATTTGGTGACACTGGAAATGTCCTGTGTCTGCGCTATTCGGCAGGGCCATCGAACACTTGAAATGTGGCTAGTGGCACCGAGGAGCTGACTTCTTCATTTTATCTCATTTTCATTCACTCGAAAGTGAATAGTCACATGTGCTGCTGGTAACGGCCCCTTGTCTTCCCGGGGGAGCCCCCTGTCTCCCACGATGGCGCCACGTGATCAGATGAAATCGATGTCACCGTGAACCCCAAGGCAGGGCGCGTATCTCAGTCTCGACCCATCGAGAAAGTGGGGAAACCTGGCAGCGACGGAGGTGAAGACGCGTCAGTCAGATGCCTTCAGCAAGGCTCTGGAACTGAGGACTTCAGGGGTGATAGCCCGAAAGACTCCTCGTGACGTAAACCTTTAGGCTCCAGGAGGCCGCCTTAGCCTGCTGCTTCCGCGTTTGCTCCGGCGACTTCCACGCCAATTCCCCAGGGCCCCCCACCCGGCCCTGAGGGTGCACCGGCCAATTCCGTCTGTTCACCCAGGAGCCAACGATGCTTCCTTCGCTTGTGAGACAAGGCTCTAACTCATCGGGTCTCCTCAATGACCGCATATGGCATTTCTTTATTCGACACACATCAGATAAGCACCTACTGTGTGCTAGGCACTGCTCAAGATGTTGGGGACCCAGAAATAAGGCAGAGCCCTTGCGTTTATGAAGCTCGAGGTGCAAGGTCAAGGCCGAGAGGACGTCGTAATAGCCGGGTTTGACCCTACTTGTTCCCAAGGAACTCACCTTGCCCCTGTGGCCTGAGTCCTCTCATCTGTCACCCAAAGGACTGGCCAAAGGGACCAGGATGTTCCCTCTGCCTTAAAATCAGTGTCACCACATGGCAGAAAGCGGGGTGATGTAACCGAACTTCCATGGCGTGCATCAGGAGGGGAGAAACGTGACGTGCATGTGCATCCTTGAAGAGTTCCAAGCGTGACCGTGTATGGTGGCCCATGTGCTGGCCAGACGTTCCAAGGACGTCCGAGCACCTGTGTGGGGAACCCCCAGATAGCAGGTACCAGGGCGACCAGAGGGGCCCCTCGGGCCTGGCCGTCACCGCATGACCGCGCCCTCAGCAGGAACAGAGCTTCTGAAGTCCGGACTTCCACACAGAGCAAACATCTCCGTTGGTGGTCTCGAACATTTGGTCACTGGGAACGAAAACGGGTGGTGACGTGAGCTTGACGGGCAACATCTTGAACTGCTTTCAAGCTTTCGAGGTTTGACAAAAGCCAAAACACATTTCTCCAGACTCCTCTTCCTTCTAAACTGCTTTTATGCCCCCGGGCCCGTGGGAGGAGATGGAGCCATGTGCTTCTAATTCTTGAGGACGCGACACTCCAAAGCATCCTCCAGGCAAAGACGTCTGATGTGCAGCCACGCCGCGGGCCAGCGGATTGCTTTGATAAACCGCTTTCCTCTAAGTGTTTTTCCTCAGGAGAGAGCAGCAGCTTTTTTTTCCACTACAAGACAGATGTGAATCTCAGAAAGGTTCGAGACGCCAAGGTCATGTGGGGTCAGCGGCTTTAAGACGTGGGAAATCCGTTCATCGGATGAGAAGCCAGCAGCGCCGGCCAAGGACGCACAGGTCAGGGGGCGTGGAGCTCTGTCTGTCCCGACCTCTCCAGGAGAGGAACATCGGCTGGAGGACACCACGGGCCTGTCCCTCCCTGCTGACCCTGCTGTCCCCATCCACACTCCGCTTGCTTACTTGCGAGATGACCGGATTAGGTAAGCAGCAGTTACGGGCTCAGCTCAAAACCAGCCACGGCTCCTTGCCCAGAGGAAAATATGCAGACCTTTCACAGCAGACAGTGAGCAAACGGGGCCTGCAATGCCAAGCAAGAGAGCAGATGTGAGCCAGCGGTGGGGTGCAGGGGGGAACCCCATCCCCGTGAGTCCTCTCAGCTGTTTGAGGGCCCCTCAGTGGCCCCGGGCACGCCATCTCGATGCTTGATAGGGTTCTGCGTTAAAAGGCAGACTTTTCATCTGAGGAGAAGAGTCATTGACGGTGCGACTGGTTATAAAGCTAGTTCAGTGTCACAGCTATCGTATGTCCTCTCGATCATTCTCTGATCTGGGGTATTGGAAATATCCAGGAAGGTAATGCAGTAAAAAAACACTGCAATGTTTTACAAAGTGAATTTTCAAAACAAGACGAAATCCATGAAAACGATATATATTTTTTTTCTTTTTTTGGTGAGCTGCTCCAACCACGTGCAAAACCACGGAAAACAAAGCCGGCGAGCATCTGATGGGGTCCTACCGGCTCTCAGCGAACGAAGAGGTCACAAAGAGAGAGTAGCTGAAGAGCACACGAGGGCGCGACACGGACAGAAGGAAACGCAAAGATGTCTTTTACGATCGAGCTGCCAAAGTCAAAGGCAAACAAAAACTCAGAGTGCTATCCGCCAGTTTTGTAGGAATAAGTCAAGTTGCCATTTTTTTTTCAGTGAAAGTAACATTTTATTCTCTGTTCCGAAAGCGAGACCATGGTTGTGATTAAAACCTACGTTTTGTTAAAAGGCAAGTTAAATGTAATTATTTGGGGGAGCTTTCACTTTTCACAAGAAAATCCCAGTCAAAGGCTTCTTTCCACCACCCCTTCAGCTATTGACAATGGAGTCGAAGAACTGGCAAGTTCTCCGATCAAAATGAAACCCTGGAGTGGTTTGATAGTTGAAAAATGAGGGAGTTGGTACCAGGCGGTGTTTCTAAGGTGAAGGCTGCGGGATCCACGTGGAGTTGCTCCGGCGTGTTCTGTGTCCACCCAGCCCCTCCCTCAGCCGTCTGGTCATGGATGAGTTCGATGTCTCTGTCCCCACCTCCAAAATGGGATAATCACAGTTCCCACAACATTGGGTTGTCATAAGAGTGAAGAAGGCTTCATTTCCTGCGGTATATATCAGAAGGAAATGAAAGAGATGAAATCGGTATCTCGAAGAGCTGCCTGGACCCCCATGTCCATAATAACGTTATTCACAGTAGCGAAGACATGGTGACAACCTAAATGTCCATCGATGGGTGCATGCAAAAGCAAGTGTGGTCTCTAGACACAATGGAGTATTATCCGGCCACGAAAAGAAGGATATCCTGCCATGTGCAAAAACACGATGCTCCTACCCAGACTGAGGGGCGGGGGAACGGGGACGTGTCGGCCGGAGGTACAGACCTTCCGCTCTGAGATGGGTAAATCTGGGAATGTCATGCTCAGCACGGTCAATGTGTGGTGTGTGTAAAAGTTGCTAAGAGAGTAGATCTTAAACATTGTCACCAAAGAAAAGAAGGATACTTATCTGAGGTGGCGGAAGTGTAAACTAACCTCATCCTGCCTGTGTTTCCGTAATAGACACAATCAAATCGTTACATTGTACATCTGAAACTTACACAGTGCTCCCGTAGACTGTATGTCAATAAGGCTGGGAAAAAAAGAATTAAAGAGATAGTGATAGTCAAGTGTTTGAAGATACGGCCAGCTTTATGTGAATACTCAGTGTCGCTGCTACCACCCTGACTGCCGAGCTGTTATACATTATATTATGCTATATTGATTATTAATTGACCAACGCTACCTCTTTGCTCCCGACAAGTGGCTTCGCTAATTTAAAGGTCATCATCGTTACTGTCCTGACATATTTGCCGGCCAAATGTACATCTCTCATTTCTCTCTCTTTTCTTAGATCCCAAAAGCGTATGATGTCTGAAACCTACAACCCTCTGTGCCACCCCTCCCCCCCCCAACTTCTTTGCTTTTGGAGTGCCCTGTTAGCGGAGAGTGCCGTTTCCATTGAAAAATAAAATAATAAAATGCAAATGTCCAAGGAAGCCTTCTCCTCCCCTGCCTCCCCACACCTCACGCTTAGACTCCAACAGTGTCTGAGTTTCGTTTTCACAAGAGGCCTTGGAGAGCCCTGGCCCCCTTTGTGCAGATGGGGATGGAGGTGGCTGTCCCCGGGGAGGCTGTGATTTATACGCGAAGGCTTGTCACTCGATGAAAGGAAGGACCACTTTTTCATTTTGATCAAATGTTAGGTTTGGAAGCCACCCACTGCTGTAGATGCAGCTGGATCCGCCGGCACAGATGAGACACGTTGCCCGCTTTGTTGCCTCGCCAGACCGGGTTTGGGAAGGCTCCCCAAGTGCGCTCCGGGCCGAGGCGCCGGCTCCCGCCCCCCGTCCCGGGTGCAGGATGCAGAGGGCCCTCTTCATTGTCTGGGCCCGATGTCCCTAGCAGCCCCCAGGCCTGTGCTTCCCCAGGCTGTGCTCCTCGGCTCTGCGGCACCCCCCTGGATGCCAGCCTGGGGAGGACGGGGCTGCGGGGTGCAGACTGGCGGTGCCATTTTCCAAGGTGGACAAGTGCACAGCGCTCACCTGCCTACTTCCCTTAGCCACCCTGCGGGACGGGGTTTTAGAAGGAGACACCAGTGTGTCAGCAGAATGTGCAGTCGCTCTTAGTGACATCCCAGCTTCCCAGCTGCACGGGGCTCCCCACATCCCTGGGTCACAGGGCTCTTTGATGGTTTGCCAGGTGTCCGCCGGCCGGCCAACCTCGGGTAAGTAGGACTAGAAGTAGCCCTTGTCACTCTCCTGTTCTCTC
>NW_024348242.1:2043264-2044429 GCF_902729225.1 Pteropus medius | reverse complement strand
CGAACCGTCCGAGAGCATGCTGAAAACATAATGCCCCGTCGCCACTAAATAAACATGGACGTGACATTGTAATCGCTCCGCAGACCTCATCCTCCTTTCTCCAGGTGTCCCAGGAATGGCCTCGAGAGCCAGACGGCGTGCTGGGCCGACCGGCGACGGTCCTCCCTTCTCCTTGAATCCAGAGCAGGTCCTCCGTCTTTCCGTGACCTCACACGTCGGCCACGTGGGGCGAGCGGAAGGCGGCCGCCGTTGGGGTCTGCTCGCTCTCCCCTCCCGACTGGAGCGCCGCCCAGCAGGTGCGCCTCGCACTGCATTGCATCAGGCGCATGCCGTCCATTCGTCCCCCTGCAGGCGCGATGATCCCTCGCCTGCCGGAGGCTTTCCACTGCAAAGTCACTGCGTTTCTCTTTGTAGCTGATTAGTATTTTGTGAGGAAATAACTTTGAACCTAAGTAAAGGTCTCATTATCCCTCCAACCAGGACCTGCTGGTCTTCTCATCCATTACCAACTGTTGCCTAAAATAATTATCACCGTGGTAGTTGCTAAATGGTGATTCTTTTTTCAAACTTCTACCTTCCTTTCTTCCCTAGAATTATTGCTTGTTTTTTATTTTTTCGGGAAGAAAGAGCTTTCTCTTCTCCCCCATTCACCTCTTTATTTAATTATCTACTTAATTGCTTCCTGAATCCTTATTTTATTCGATGGCCAGCAGCCTCTTGAAATAGTCCTTTCTGCTTCAAAACCACATCCCCCCTCAACGCCAACTTAGAGTTTTTACCAAAACACGGATCTGAACCCCTCACTTCCCAATTTGAATTCTTTCAGTGGCTGCCTGGAATTATAAAGTCAGGAACCTCGGTGATTAGAAGCGAGGTGGCCTGCAGGTGGCCATCTCTGGTGACTCTCAGCCTGCTCCCTCAAGCACAGCAGTCACGTGTGCCACCAAGCCCTCAAAATGGGTCTACACCAAATTGAGATGGGCCACCGGTGTAGAATTCGCACCGTCCTTTGAAGACTTGCCATGAGAAAAGACTGTAAAAAAAATCTCGTAGATAATTTATAGTGATAACTTGTTGAAACGATAATGTTTTGGATATATTGGATTAAACAAAATATATTATTTAAGTTAATGTCACTGGTTTCTTTTTACTTTTTTTTTTTTTG
>NW_024348242.1:2031418-2043221 GCF_902729225.1 Pteropus medius | reverse complement strand
AGGCTTGCGTTGTATTCGTATCAGACAGTGCTGGTCCAGGCGATGCCAACTGCACTTCTGTGGGACTCGGGACGTGAAGCAGGTGGTGTCGTATACGACACGGCCAGAGAGGCTCTCACTGTGTACATGGCTACATGGCCGCACGAGTTAGAGAAAAGCTGTTTCTTCTGTGCGTAAGGAGGAAGTACCCCATCTTCCAGGAAACACCCCATCTTCCAGGAAGTACCCCATCTTCCAGGAAGCCCCGGCATGGCTTGGCCAGTGGAACATGGAACAGAGTTCAACCCGCACTGGTGACTCTTGGCCAGCAGCCTCTGTGCAGTTCACGACCTACACAGCTGTGCGTAGCCGCCCGGGACACATTCGTCCCCCGTAGTCTGCTGTAGTCGGAACCGATGTTGTTTTGTTCAGGAGCTGGGGAGCCTTGTTAGGAGCAAGGCGGCCGCGGGGTTACGGCTGCTGTTGCTGGGGCGGACACGCCTCAAGTCGCTGGGCACTGGACGGCTCATCCTACGCAGCCTACCGACTTAAATTCTCTGAGTGTCCTTCGTCCACTTGTAAAACAAATGACAAGAACAGGGCCCCGTGGGCTTGGCGAAGGTCCCTCTGCGGATGTCAGCTGCCGTCGTGATTGTGAGTGTCCTGTGTCAGCTCAGCAGGTGGCGGTGAAGGCAGGAGGCGGGAACAGCCGTGCTGGGGGAAGACCTTGTGCTTTGGCTCTGCAAGACCCTCAGTCTATTGGCCGGAAAGTATCTTGTCTCTCTCCAAACATGATCCTGTGAAATCCAGACCCCGTGTCTGCGCACCATTTCCAGATGACTATCGGTTTATCATCTCGCGTCTGAAGCAGGCATTGCCAGCCCGTCCCACGGGTAGTGGGACGGAGGGCGTCCTCTCTCGAAGTCGATGTGATGAGTTGGAGGAAGGCACGCCACAGGCAGGGGGACAGGTTTTAGAGACTGACCTTCCTGAGACTGTGGACAGCTTGCTGCCTCGTGCCATTTAGGCGTGACTTAGAGACAATGCTCCAGCATTGTTCTCTGAGGCTCCGTGGGTGCATTTCAGTATCCTGAGTAGGGGTGGGGGACGTGAGCCTGGTGGTCGTTTTTGTTGGCTTTTATCTATCCGGAAACTTGGTTTTAATGACAGCGGCAAAGCTAATGAGATGAGGGTGGTGACAGGGTAGCTCTTGTTTATCGAGCACTTCCTGCAAGCCGGATGCTGTTTCGGGCACTTCACACAGATGGTCTCGCCGATGCTCAAAACAAGCCCCAGAAGGCTCTGCGGTGCTTCCCCTTTCACTGGGAGCCCTGAGGCCACCTGCCGTGGTGACCTGGGTGCCCACCTGCACAGCCAGGCTGCCCGAGTGAGTCGCACCTGCAGCGCCTGGCCCTGTGATGCTGGGCAGATGACGTCGACTCCCAGAGCCTCGGGGTGATGGTGGCCTTCGCTTCTCACAGTTATGGGGCTGTTTAACTGGGCACCGCGGCCAACACGACAGGCTTTGGTACCGGTAACCGTCACCGCCGTGACTGGCCTTCCGTTGGATCAAGGGCTCCGCGGTTCTCAGCTAGATGGAGAGCGGTTCCCCGGCACGTGGTTCTCTTCACAAGTCTAGGCCTTGGGGTGGGCGCGGGTCAAGTTCAGGGGTAGTTTTCCACCCCGTCCGGAGGCTGGAGCGGACGGGGTTTAGAAGCTACGCTCTCTCGAAGGCGTGTGGACACTGGGGCTTCTGTCCCTTGTGCACACGTTGTGGTTTCTTGCTTGTTCCTGTTGTACGTCCAGGTGACACGTCTGTGGCGCATGTCCCCGAGGCCCAGAGAACGGTTGGGAGTGGGCTGAGGTGGCGTGGAGAGGCCGAGCGAGGAAATCCCAGCCCAGCTTCGAAAACTGACAGACACGTAGTTCTTCCCAGAGCTGCCCTGCCCTGCGCCGCATGGGGGAGGCCACAAGCTCTCGGAAGGAGCTTGTGGTGCCCCGGGCACGGGTCCGAGGACAAGTCGGTCCCCACAGCAGCCCTTTGAGACGGGTATCGCGTTGTCCTTGTGCAGAGCTGGGATTGCGATCTGTGTGTTTTGGCTCTAGAATAATCCATAGTCTTAACTGGCAAGCTCAGGAGCCTCGTGTGACATTAGCCAGATGGACCTTAAAGTGCAGAGGTGGCTGTGGGCCCCGCAGGTGTCCTCGTTTGTGCGGAAAGTGTGCGGGTAAGTGGATATTGTTGCTTACTTAAGATCTACTGCCATTTTTCTGTTAGCAGCACCTGGATTTTCCTCGGGGAACTGTCCCTCTCCAACTGTCTGTCAACGTAACTTACTTCCTCTTGGCTCCGGGAACAACATGTGACTCAAGCCTGTCCAATTAAAGCGCTCATCTCCCTGCCAACGTGATTGGTCCAGAGATGGGCATGTAACACAGACTAGACCAGTCAGAGCCAATGAGACCCGCCCCGGGGGTTTATTGGCTGTTTGAGGGAGAGGCGTGACCTTCGCACTGGGGATGTCGAAAAAGCGTCCAATGGCTGTCATCTTTTTTCCGTTTGTTTAAAAACCTCATGGAAGTATAATTTACATCTTCTAAAATTCACCCATTTAAGTATATAATTCAGTGATTTTAGTAACGATTTCGTGCACACACGTGTGTGCTCACGTGCGTGTGCGTGCGTGCATTTGTGAGCTAGTGCGCTAACTTTCTTGTTCTGTGTTAACAGGCGGTATCTTGACTTCCATGTCCAAATTACAAATGATACTCGAGAGGGAGAGAGAGAGACAGAGACAGACAGACAGGAGAGGGATCTCAAGGTGACATGAATGTAAGAGACAAGAAAATGTTAGGTTCGCTAGTGACCAAAAGCTGAATGTGATGTATGTGTGTAATTATTCCTAGCTAAATGTGTGAGGTGCCTCCTACTCCTTTGCACAATAAATATCTGAATGCCCATTTATTAATTTCCCATATTCTGTCTTGGTCAAAGAAGACTTACAAAGATGCTGACAAGACGGGAAGATTAAGTAAATTAAAATAGGAAAAATGAAGCGAAGGGGAAATGTGGGCTGGGAAGGAGGCTGCGACTAAACGCTTAGTAAACAAAATGTTTAACAGGAGGACGTGAGCACGATTTCCGAGGACCGATGCGGCCCCGCCCAGGCTTTGCGACAATCAGAACGAACAGGGAAATATGCTCAGTTCCTAAAACGTGATGTTTATGGAGCCGGTTGCCGAATTTCTCTCTGGAGCCCCTCCGTCCTGTAATTCGCTAAAAGCCCTTTTATGGGGTCAATGTGTCCCCATGCCTAAGGAGGTGACGGTGAGGAGTAAGCCGACATCCAAGTGAAGTGGGGGGCATGAGGTACTTAAAGAAACGTGTGTGTGCGTGCGTGTGTGTGCGTGCGCGTGCGCATGTGCGTGTGCGTGCGTGCGCGCAGGTGTGGCATTCCAGGAAGGGCGATGGATGCAGAGGTGACAGGTTTGCAGCATGGACCAGTCTGTGACGTCCTGAGGACGCTGGCAGCCATTGCGTCTGGAGCATAGGGAGCCCAGGGGAGGTGTACGGGGTGAGTCTGGAGATCTAGGTAACGGCCACGTCCTCCGCCGGGCCTCAGAGGCCACGAGGAGTTGGGGTTTTATTCTGAGCGCCGTGCGGAGCTCCGGGGTTCAAGGCAGACGTTCACGGCGGCTGTGTTCTGCTCCCCGGCCCTCCCTCCGGAGAAGGCTGACGGAGAGAGAGCGATGACTTCGCAGCTGCTCATCACCAGGAAGCTGTAATCACTAAGAGAATGTCTGAAATCACCAGTTAAGGATTTTTAGGAGGAAGCGAACCAAAGAAATACGGCGGTAGCCTGCCCTGATTATTTCCTGGGCTCAGTAACCAGGTGCACTGAGGAAGAGACGTTTTTTTCCTCCTCGTTTATGGAGGTCTCGGGGTCCCGTTTTGAAACTGCTGATAGAATGTGTTCTGGGATGTTTTCACAGGAATCTGAAACTTTTCCACTTGCCTCGCAATAAAATTTCTTTGATTTTTGTTTTTTCCTTCAGATATTGATAGGGAAAAAAAGTATCTTACGGTAAAACATTGGCTTTCAATATCAAGAGAACCGTGCGGTGTTGATTACCAGAAAAGGGAAAGTCAGGGGCTTATAGAATTAAGGGGCTGAAAGACTCATGAACGTGGAGCGTGAGTCGAGCCACTCAGATTCTAGGGTCCTCGAGGCTTGCGTGTGGGTGCGCCACTTGACTCGTCGAAGGCCTATCACCTCGCGAAATCATTTAGAGCCCGGGGGGATTTTGAAAGCTAGAACAGCGCTCTGGCCGTAGAAGGCGTTGGGGGGTACGCGTCGTCGGATGAGCGAATGCGTATTTCGCAGGTGAGACACCGTCGCCCGTACAGGGTATTAATCTCATTACGTGTGCACAGCAGAAAACGTAGAAGAAGGGGTGACCTCGGCGCCTCGCCACTCGGGGCCACGTGCTCGGAAGTGGGCGTGGCATGCGCACCTGTCTGCTTCTCCTCGTTGTTCCCGGTTCTGCCGCGCCCGTCACGCTGTGAGCTTCCGGTGTGGCGGTGCCCGGTGTCACACTGGGCTGGCTCCCCCACCTATGCCAGTTCCCACTGGCATCCAGCCGTGTCTCTGATGCTGGAGAGAGAGAGACGGCTGGCCTCGCCGAACTACGATTTTATACTGTTCCCCACCATGCTTCTTTCCTGGGAGTTTTTCCCAAGGGTGCCTCAACTATATATTTTTGCCTCGTGAGTTAACGATAAAACCTACCTACCTTATAAGACGTGATTCCGTTGCATAGTCAAGTGGTGTTTTTCGAATTGCGAGCGATGACCCATTAGAAGGAGGCGGGTTAATTTTAGTGGGGAGTTAAACAACGCATTAGAATAGGCTGGAATGAAGTGGGACTGAGCGGAACAGCATGCGACAGAGTAGAATCCAGCACGGAATGCCGCGTCATAGGCTTTTCTCTTGGCGAGATGAATTTTTGGACGCATCTGCGTGTGTCCTACCCTGGATGCGAGTATTTCAGACCGCGGATGCCCCCAAAGACGCTTGCAAACCGCTGCCCTCCACCCACCTTCCGTCTCCCCGTTGTGAATTCGTGACGTGGGAAGAGCATTCAGGTCGATTCGTTTAGGTTCACACGTCGTCGGTTTGTAGTTTTAGATCAGTTGACTTTCCTCGGCCATCAGGCTTTCTCTCCTGCTCTCCTCGGGAGCAGCGGCTCTTCCTTCCCTCAGGCTGGCAGTTAGGGGGGTGAGGGCGACGCTGAATTCCAGTGCCTCTAACGCTATGTCTTACATTTCCTCTCTGCTCATATCCTTCCCATGAACGAGCGATTCCTGCTTGAGGGAGATGCAGAACTGGGCTCACTGTGCGAGGATGCCCGGGGCTGGAAATCTGAGCCTTCCTCCCAGAGCCGGCGGTTCGTCACCACGTCCATTTATAGAGGTGACTTGGAGGTTTACGAAGACAGTGGAGATGTCGTTTCTTTGTTTTTAAAGCATCAAGTACCAGCGAGGAGATGGAGACGTAATAGAACAAATCTATCTAATGCCACTCACGGGTTTCGAGAGGGGGACCCAGTTTCGAGCATGCCCTTATCGAAGCGCTAATTGGCACTATTACGGTGTGTCCCTTAGCGGTCATTGCTGGGGCGAGGGCTTGTCATGGCGATGCTGCTTTCTCCAGGCTCAGCAGGTGGGGAGTGGGGAATGCAAACCAAAACCACCTCACACCCATTAGAGTGGCTGTCGTCAACAGGACAAGTCATAACAGATGTCAGAGAGGCTGTGGAGAGAAAGGAACCCTCATCCACTGCTGGCGGGACTGCAAATTGGTGCAGTCACTGTAGAAAACAGTGTGGAGGTTCCTCAAAAAATTTAGAACAGAATTACCGCATGACCCGGCAACCCCTCTTCTGGGTATCTACCTTCAGAATTTGAAAACATTTATCCGTAAAGATCTATGTACCCCGATGTTTACTGCAGCATTATTTACAATAGCCAAGAGATGGAAGCAACCAAAGTGCCCATCGATAAATGATTGGATAAAGAAGAGGCGGTACATATGTACCGTGGAATACTACTCAGCCATAAAAAAGACGAAACGCTGCCATTTGTGACAGTACAGGTGGATCTTGAGCTAATCATGCTGAGCAAGATGAGTCAGCCAGAAAAAGTTGAGAACCACGTGATTTCACTTATATGTGGGCTATAAAACTGAAAGCAACAAACGAGCATGACAGAGACTCATGGAGACAGACGACAGTTTAGTGGTGACCAGGGCGAAGCGGGGAGGGGGACAGAGAGGGGTAAAGGGGTCACATACACAGTGACAGAGGGAGACGTGACTTTGGGATGTCGAACACACAATGCAATGTACAGATGACGTATCACTGAATTGTACACTCGAAACCTATATAATTTTATTAACTGATGTCACCCCAATAAATGTAACTTAAAAAAAAAAGAGGCCCTGAAGATGGCTGATTCTGCTCCGCTCAGGCAGCGGGAGGCGGAGAGGCTGCGTGCGGGCGGCCGCTGGTGGGAGCTGTGCATCTCACAGTGAGCACGCGCCATGCGTCACGGGCGGTTGGGGTCTTACCGGTCAGAGGAAGGTGTGGGCCGGAGGGTGGGATGTCGGGGAGGAGGAGAGAAGATTGACGTCCTGGGTGACGTTTGCACAAGTCACTCGAGCAGCTGCCACTGCGCCTCACTCCAGCCAGCTTTGGCGCATCATCCCATGATCTGGGTGGTTCTGACTGGTTTTCTCAGCTTTTGCAGCCTCTGTTAGTTTCCAATGGCTGCTATACCAAGTGACCACCCTCCGGTGGCTTAAAACAATGGAAATGTCTTCTCTGATGGTTCTAGAGGCCAGAAGTGCAAGCCCCCTTCTCTCCGGGGCCCTGGGGGGAGGGTCCTCCCTGCCTCGGCGGCTTCTGGTGGCTCCGGGCGTTCCTCTGCTGCGGCCGCGTCACCCCAGTCTCTGCTCTGTCTGCACATGGCCTCTCCTCGTCTCCGTGTCTCTCCTCTTCTGTCTCTTAGAAGGTCACTCGCCATTGGATTAAAGGGCCACCCTAAATCCAGCGTGATCTCATCTCGAGGTCCTTGACTTAGTTCCATCTGCAAAGACCTTTCCGAGGAAATAAGGTCACATCCGTAGGTTCTGGGGTCCAGAAGTGGACATATATTTTTAGGGGCCACCATGCTGCCCCCTAAGACATAAGGTCTACTCTCGCGGGGTCAGAGTGCCGTCTGCCCATAATTATTTGCCGGTGTTCGCACTGGGGGTGTTCCGTTCGGACAGGCAGGAGCGAAGAAGGCGTTACCACAGTCGTCCCGCTGATGCGTCAGAGGGGGAAGCCACTTCCTGCCCCACACCTCAGCCCCCCCGTCTGTAAGGTCTCCTTCCTGCACTTGACCGCCCCCTCAGCGGTGTCCTCTGCTCACCGTGTTGGACTCTCACCCAGCCCTGCCTCCTGTCGCCTGCATTTTACTCGGCCGCATCTATCAAAACCTGACACGCTACGTACTGTGCTTATTTATTTCCTCGCTGTCTTCTTCTCCCGACAGAAAGTAAGCTCCAGAAGGGAGAGCGTGATCTCTTGGAGTCACTGTTCTGTCCTGCGTGGCTAGAGCGGTGCCTGGCGTAGTGGGTGCCCCGGGGCCTGTCGCCAGACGTTTGTGCGAATTAAGTTAGAGTCTCTGTGAAGACTCAAAGCAGCTCTTTGGTCAACGCGCATTTCCCTTCTCCTCCTCCCATTTCTGGGATGCCTCCTTGTGCACAAGATCCGCGGTGCCTTGGGTGCCATTCACCCGTAGTGATGAACATGCCGGGGGATTTTAAATAACTTTGTAGCAAAATGTATTATTTGAACTTCCCATCTTTTGCAAGGCGGAGAGACTAGTGAGAAACACAGCTGAGTCTCATTATTCTTGATGTTCACAGTAATTATGTTCTACAGAGTCGCTGTGAACACGGGCTTAGTCAACGCCGGACCGTTATTCCCAGGGAAATGCAGAGCTGGTTCCTGTGAGCCTCTGGCACAATATTTTCATCGACCGATCAATACATAACCCGATTTTAAGTGTGTTTCTGTTTCAGGACACCTGATTCAATACATGTCGTTGACTCTTTAATCCCGACCTCGATGTCACTCAGGCCTGCGTGTGGCTCGCCTGCCACACGTGTCTTCCCGGGAGACGCGCCGCCGCGTCTGGTGCTCAGCACGCTGGACAGCTCCGCAGCGCTGCGCCGCCGGGAGCGCAAACTCGCCGCGGAACCGCACGTGAACTTGACGGCGGACAGAGCGCCCGTCCGCGCACAGTGTTGGGCAGCGTGCGGCCGCCCTCGGGTGGGAGCGTGCTAAGTGACCACCGTCTGCCTCGTCCCCAGTGGCCGTCAGAGCGCCACCAGCACCGGAAGGACCTCGCGGCTGCCCCCGGCCCGTGGGTGGGCTCGCGGACACGGAGACCGCGGGCCGGCCGGGCGCTCGGCGACACGCGGCGCGGCCCCGTGGGGGCCTGACCCTGGCCCGCTTGTCCGAGCGCCTCGCCCGGAGGTGGACTCAGCAGCGAAGCGCCGGCCACCGGACACGGGTGCCGAGGCCACGGCCCTCCACCTGCGCAGAAGCGGCTGGGTCCTCGCGGCTGCCCTTGCGAAGGGGCTTAGCGTGGCCGCGACGTGAGCACCCGTGGGTGTGAGAAGGGAAGGTTCTTCTGGGGTCCCTTGTCCCCCTGGGAAGCGCCGTCCCGAAGACCCCATCTGCCGTTTTCCCCGGCGGGCGCCTCGGATGGGAGGGGGAGGCTTCCCAGCTGGGAGGCCGCAGGGGACTTAATATGAGGACAGAGGGCAGCTCCGGGGGAGGGGACATCTGTCGCCTTGAAAACGTGCCAGCGGCAACACGCAGACTTCAGCGGCGCAGGGAAGGAGCGAAGCGGCTGGGACCCCGCGCTGCCCCTCGCACGTGGCGGAGGGTCCGTCCCCCACGTGAGAGGCGGGGGCTCCGCCCTCCAGGCGAGGATGGCCAAGTGGGGGCCACCGGTCCCCTCGGGTCCGCTTCCCCAGCCTCCCTCTCCTCGTCCACGTCCTGGGAAAGACCCCGCACCACGCCTCGCCCAGGGCCATCTTTTCCCTAAGTATTTTTAACTTCGTTTTTTAGAAACACGAATGACGAACGCATCAACACCGTAAAGCATCGGCTAAGCGCCTGTTCCTCGCCCGCTGTTCTGACCTTGTCCTTCGCCCTGGCCCCCTTCATCCTTCTCACGCGCACACGCGTGTGCCCCTGGGGAAACGTGGCGTTGGTTTCTGGGCGTGAAAAACGCCCAGCGACGCCGTCATCTTGTCTGCTCTGTTCGCCTTGTTCCTTAAACCCGAGGTCGCTGTCTTACCTCTGTTGCCAATTATAGATGGAGGCAGCGCTAACCAACAGCGATGGGCACGTCCACTCCAAACGTGGGCAGAGGGACCGAGGAGCCGAATTTTTAATTTTATCTCATTTCCGTTCATTTAGATTTCAGTAGCCACGTGTGGCTGGTGGCTGCCGTGTTGGGCAGTGAGCACAGACCTAGATCACTTTTTTTATTACTTTTTAATGTTTTATTATGCAAAGATTTCAAACAAGCACAAAAAAGAGGCTGGTATGTGGATTTCCGTAGTCACCCTCCAGCTTTAATAATTTCCACTCTGCCGCTTGCTCGTTTCTCGATTCTTTCTTGTAACTGCTCTGCAGTATTTTCTTGCAAAAAAAAAAAATGTATCCTTTTGCTAGATAGGTGTTTATGTCGTTTCTGATTTTCTACTAAAACACATAAGAGAGTGAGCACCTGCCTCTCTCTTGGCGCTTGTGGTTATGTGTGTCTCTGCATGTATATCTGTGTGTATCTGTGTATACGTATCTGCAGCTGCCTGTTTGTGTGCATAGTCATGTGGATGTCAGTGTGTGCACAAGCACGAGTGAGCGAGTGAGTGTGTGTGTGTGTGTGATATTGATATTATTATTGATGATAAGCGCGTTTCTCTAGGGCAGAAGCTTAGCAGTGGGTCATGGGGCGGCTGCATTTTCTGCCTTCATAACTGCCAGCTGCCCCGGCCCTTCACGTTCATAAGCAGTGAAGCCATCACAGCATCGAAACGCAGTCCGGGCCCTTGAGATGCTCAGCAATGACCGCGCCACCGTCCTCGGTGCGGGATGCTTGCGCCGTTCCCCGGGGTACGCAGGCCCTGGGCGTCCTGGACCCAGGGCGAGACAGAGGCGAGTCGGGTTAATGACACAAAGGCCCCATCCCCCTAGTCTTTCTGTCACCCCTAAACTTCTCTGTCCAGCCCCTGGAGACGTCTGTCGGTCCCCTCCCCCGTCCTCGTCTCGGCGGGGCAGGGGACCGTTGGTGTGTTGAGAGGTCACTTGAATGAGTTTTTCCAGGCGAGTACTTTCCCATAAAGACGCAGTCAATGCGGGCAGGAATGAGAAGCTGGGGCCCGAGGGGCTGAGCCACGGCGCTTTCCCGGCAGCTCGCGAAGGTCTGCTCCGCTTCGAGGAGCCCCGAAATTGTAGCTGCTCTTTCTTAACCGAGAAATACCTCGAAATGGGGATGTTGATGGATTATCTAAGTAACTGTGCTTTTCAGCCATTGAGGGAACTGGCATCGGCTTTGCTGGGGTACCGTGACCGATGGCTAACACCGGCGGGGGAGGGGCGGGCAGCCGAGCGGCTCGGTTTAAAAAAATTCTTTTCTAAAGAAAGACGACATTTTTCAAAATGCTGCAAGACGAAAGGAGGCAGTCAGGTTCTGGACAAGGGGACAAGGGGAGAACCCAGTGAGCGACCTAAATCGTTAGCAGAGAGACGCAGGGGAGTCTGCCTTCTCCTCCTCTGCAGGCGGAGGGAATTCTGACTCCGTGGAGTCACGCGGTTGGTCTCGGGTGGCTGGGCACAGGCCCAGGTTGAGGGACGTGATAGGAGCAGGGCCCGCTGCCCCCCCCACAGGACATTGTGGGGTGCAGGCAGCACACGCTGGGATCTGCACCCGCCTTCGGCAGCGACCTGGCCTCGATGACACATCAGGCGGCACTTCCCTGTTCCATCTCCATCAAGTGACAAGGTCGTGAGCTTCTCGGGACCCCAGGCAGGGACGACAGGGGGGCTCGTGTCAAAGGCCAGGCGCCGGTCCCTGTGATTCCGAGGGAGGCTGGCCGGGTGACCCGGCGACCGAGGGCCTGCCCCCACGTTCCTGCATCCTGAGTCCCAGCATGGGGTCCCCTGGGGACTCCTGAAGTCAGAGCTGGTGTGTGTGTGGGGGGGTCTTTCTTTCTGTGGATCCATCTCATTCAGTTGTGATGTTTTTCACACATTTCTAGGGATTTTCAGGCTCACTTAATTAGGCCCCATTTAGTAGGTGACTGTTTGGTCCCCCGAGGCATCCCCGCCCCCGCTGGGCTGGCACCAAAGGTGGGCTTGGTGAGGGGACATTACCTGCCTCCCCTCCCCAGTGACGACCTAGCAACCTTTTCTCTTTATAGAGATACAGCTGACATACAGTGTATCCGTTTCAGGCGTGCAACGTCACGATTCGATATGTGTATCTATTTGCAAAGGGATCTCCATCTCCATACCTTACAGCCCTCACACGCGTGCACTTGTTTTTCTTGTGACGAAGTCGTCTATAGCCAGTCAGTGCCAGGCAGGCAGGCCAGTCTGGCATTGCCCCAAATTCCAATTTCTCAAAAGAAACTAGGAATCTAAATGTCTATGAGCTCTCTCTGATTTCAGTGAATTGGCGACCCTCCCTCCCTCCCTC
>NW_024348242.1:1988519-2031237 GCF_902729225.1 Pteropus medius | reverse complement strand
CAGTAAACCTGTCTGAGGGCCATTGCGGCCCCATGTGTGTCCAGTTTGAGACCCTTTCACTACAGAAGCTCCCTCATGGCCCCAACCAGCCTCTCTGTGGGCGATGCGCTCGCTCCTTGTGGGAGAGCCACGTCTAGGGTGTCCCCGGGGCCTCGTCATTACTGCCGCAAGGCTGCTTTGGGCCGCCCTGGAGGGAGGTTTGATGCCCCAGCAGGCCGAGCCTGGACTCGCCCGGCGAGACTGCCCGCCTTCCCTCCCCCCGCGTCCACGCCTGCACGTTCTGCTGTTTCTTTCTGTCGCCCTGGTTTTGAAGCAATAACTCGTTTCCACTTTTTCATAGAGTGTTGGCTTCATGTGTAGCTTGAGGAAAACAGTGGCAGCCGCCCCAAACACATCCCAGACACTGAATTCTCAGGAGGCAGCTCTAGAAACGTCCATACAGGCAGCCGGAAGGGTGTGACATAAGGGACGCCGTCAGGCTCGGTGGCCGCCGCGGGACTCCTGACCTCCGGGAACGGGCAGCCTGTGGCTCACAGGGCACTTACTCATTTACTTCGCTCATTCACCCATTCGTTCATTTACATCACAAACACTTAATGAGTGTTCGCGGGTTCAACTGACCTGGGCGTTGGAGACAGAGAAGGTAAAGTCTCGTTCGTGGCTTTCCCTGTCCAGTAGGAAAAAAGAGACACTAAGCAAAGAAACCAACAAATACACAGAAATCGTTTTGGGGAGAGGGAGGAGAGTGGGAAAGACAGTGAAATGGGGTGCGCTGATGGGGACCAAGGCAGGTCCTCGTGGAGTCAGACACCCTCCAGCCGCGCACGGTTTCATGTCGTCTGAAGCCACGTCCTACCCTCTCGATGTGGGTTCTCGGCTCCTGCAGGTGGGTCTTGAAGAGGGAGCCTTGCCCAGCTGCGGCATCACCTGGGAGCCTGTTAGAGATGCAGGCTCCCCACCCTGTCCCCCAACTCTGGGGGAGGGTCAGTGACGACCCTTCTGGGTGACTCGATGCGCATATGTCACAGACACACACACGCATGTAGTGAGTAGTGCTGTGATTCATTTTGTTCTCATTATTTTAACAATTGTTACATGTGTTGATATTTACTGATTTTTATCGATATTGACACAGTTACCATTTTTGACATAAGTATTTGAACATAATGACGTGCTACTTCTGTGACAATCGTGTGATGATAATGCTAATCGTCTACTCAATATCCATTCTCCCCCCACTTCCTCACTTAGAGAATATTAGATTTGCCGGAGGTAGCAATGTCCCCGTCAAAAATAATCGTCTTCCCAGGTTTCCTCACAGCTATATAATTATGAACCATTATTGGCAAGAACACATAAGCTGACGTTCACTGGGAGAGTCTTCTGGGAAAGTCAATGAAAAAAACGAATATTCAGTAAGATGCTCACCTGGCACAGACATTCTGCCCTTCATTCCTTTCTCCCCGGAACTCAAATGCAATGGCTGGATGGGTCGCAGCCATGTTGCAGTCATGAGCACAAACACCTGCATTAGAGGTGGCGGTGCAGAAAGATACGCAGAACCTACCTATGTCCTTCAGGATGTCACGGAGCCACCGCATTAAGTCCTGGATGGCGTTCCTCTAAAGCTGTGTGGAAAGGGAAAAAAATCTGCAGCAAAATCTCATTCTAAGCAGTACTTCTGGCTATGTTTGTTTCTTTGTTTTTATATAAATGACGTCTTTCTGCATCTTGATTTTAACCTAGTAAAAGAGCTTCGTCTATGCTCGTGCACACAGCATCCCTTTTCCTCTGCTACCTAATAATAATGAAAATTAATAGCTAATGGATTTGAGCGCCTACTGTGTGCCAGGCACCACACCGAGCTCTCTACGGTAGTAAGCTTTTCCATCTTCAAAAGCAGTCCCACGAGGAGCGTGCTGGTGTGCGCTCATCGTACAGATGGGAACAGCGAGGCGCAGGACGGAGTACCTGGCCAGCATCCCAGCTCAGAAGTGGGGAAGAGCCGAGGGTCCGGGTGGGGCTTCGCCATCGGCTTCTCGCAGGTGTCATACTCTTTCCCTCGTCCCTGCCTCTTTCAGTCCGTGGGTCTCCGCAGGAAGGCGCGTCTCTCTGGAGCAATGGCAAGCTTCGGCGCCTTCGGCACCCAGCGCCAGCTGTACCCCAGGGCGGGGGCAGTGGGAGGCCGGGGGGCATCTGTGTTCTGCAGAGACTTCGAAAACGGCCACGAAACTCAATGCGAGTTGGTCGCCCTTCCTCATCGCCGTGGGAAGGCAGGCGCGGCAAGACGCCGTGCCCCCCTCGGAACTGCGCGGCCTCGTGAAAACACCTCCTCCGAGGTCCCGGCCCCGGCTGCGTGCCACCTTCACACCCTGCCCGACCTGGACCCGCCACCGCACTGTCTGCTGCTCTCGTCACATGACCACCTTCTCCAGGGCACACGCGACTCCCCCGGGATGCCACACGTGCGCGGTTATTTCTGCCCGGCCTACGTCTTCCCTCTGTGGCTGGCCCCCTCTCCTCTGCTGGGCGTCCCGAGATCATGAAAAAACAGCTTATTTATCTGTATATTCCCGGCGGAAACAGGAAGCCAGGCGGCCCGGGGCGCCGGAGGGCCTGTCTGTTTATGCCTGCGGCATGAGGAGCCGGCTCCTAATGTCTCCCGCCGATCTGTTTTTTTCATTCGAGATTAACGTGACGACCAAGATGGATGTCTCGCCCCTGTGATGTTAAATAGGAACCTCAGCGGGCTCATCAATCAAAAGCGGGATGCTGAGGGTCGCTCAGTTCCAAGTGGCCGGAAGCCCATCTCAGACGGGCTTAAAGCAGAAGGCGAAGGTTCCAGAGGCCCTCCGGCTGCAGGCACCTCTGGGTTCAGGGGCTCCGTCCCTTGCCCCTCCGTTCCCCAGTGGTAAGACGACTTTCAAGCTGGAATTCAGCATCTCTAGATGGACACAGCGTTAGATGGTAACGGAACCGTGACTCATCTTCACCAGGCACTGTTACTCCGTCTCCGTCCTATGATCTGTAGAAAAACGCACAGCCGGAAGGGTGCGGGACTTCAGTGACTCATAGAGCGGCCCGCGGTCCTGAGTTCAAATCCCGATCCGCGTCGTCCTAGCTGGGCGACCCAGGGAAGGTTCCTTAACCTCTCTGGGCCTCAGTCTCCTTATGCGTGAAAGGCGGGGTAGCAACGCACGGCGTTGCTGGACGTGGACGTCTGACGCGTGACATGCGGTGGTGTCTGGTCACTGCTTCCGTTGTCTCCCTCCCGTATCGATGACGCAGGTGAGTCTCGGATGTCACCTTCCATCTGAGAGAGACTTTTCCTAGTCACGTCTCCGAATCCTCCCCTGCAATTCTCTGTTCTTCTCGGGAAGGCTCGGTTTCGATGTCCCTTTTCAGAGCGCGGAAAGTTAAAGACTCTGCAGCGTGTAAGACACAGTCGCTTCCATCTTCCCGTGTGTTCTTTCCTTTTTCTGTTTACTCCGCCATCAGGAAAGCATTTTCTACCTTGTATCCTGAGACTTCTCATTAATATAATTACCCTAAATACTGGCGCAACCAAACAAAACTACAGATGCTGACTGGCGGGCAAACGAGACCCGCGTGTCGGGGGGTGGGGGACGGAGATGACTCAACGGGGTGTAGAGGTTTTGTTTCTTTTTTAATTATCTGTAATTAGTGGGAAAGAAAAATATGTGGGCCGTATTAAAAATAAGCTCTTTACTTTTGAGGCAAAAGAGCATCATAAAGAACAGGAATGCTATTTCCTTTTATTTACGTGAATGGGGATAATTGGGACTCTGAGGATTAATGTAAGGTTTCATCATAAATAATACCACCATCTGTGATAAATAAATGCCTCTCTCTTTGAAAAGACACAGTGAAACATCCTCAAACCATAGGCTACATGAGCAGCAAATACAGTTATTTAAATTCTGCTATAAACACCCACATTAGGCAACTCTAAATCTCTCCTGATGCTTGAAACCGATCAAATTTTTTTTTTTTTTTTTTTGCTTACATTTCTAGACTGTTTTGGAGGCATAGTGAAAGCCGCGTTTACATTTTGGGTCCTTGAGATAGACCCACGATGTAAAAGTGCCTTGAAAGAAACACCGAGAAAGGCATCGTCTCTGTAAAACGCCCCTCTTAAGAGACGCTTTGTCTGTGTCAGACAGCGCACCCCGAATCTAGCCCGCCCCCTGTTCTCGCATGGCCCCCTGACGGAGAATGGCTTTGCGTTTGTACGTGGCTGGAGGAAAAGAAAAAAAAAAAAAACAACTTTTTTTAAACAGTGTTTCTGGCATGAAAATTCCGTGACGTTCCGATTTCAGTGTTTATAAATAAAGTTTTTTGGGAACACGGACATGGCCACTTGTTCACATTTGTCCCTGGCTGCTTGAGAGGCTGCGGGTCGAAGGACTCTGGCCCAGGGGGCCTACCATATTCACTTTCTGAGCCTTGACAGAAAAAGTGTGCTGGTCCCTTCTTTACGAGACTCGTGAAGCCACGTGACCTCGGTCTGGACAAAGCCGAAGTGCGTCACTTTAGACGCTTTGGGCTGGAAGTGAGAGCGAAGCCCCAGGCGCCGAGGACGCGTGCGCCGGTTCACGCGTCCGGGAGGACGGTGCGGGGCCGAGAGGCGGGTGTGTTCGTGCAGTGCTCCCTCGTTGCCACGACCCGGGAACCCTCTGCCGGGCCTGCCGGTCGCTGACTTTGGGAATTCCACTGGGAGTTTGGGGGGGGTGTCAGCACCCATGCGGTGACTCGGACCCTCCCTCGCCTCTGGGGAGAAAGACAGGTGCTTCTGTGGTTCTCTCAGGAGGGAGGGCACGTCTTTCTCAGGAGTCCCGCAAACCTCCGCTCACAGTTCGGGGGCCCAGATCAGCTTAGGGCACGGTCCCCAGCCTCCGGCACTGTTCACTTTGGGGCCAGACATCTCTGTGTTGAGGGCGGTCCTGTGCGTGGAAGGTAATGAGAAGCGTTCTGGCCTCCATCCACTAGGTGCCAGTAGCGTTCCCCCCACCCCGACCATGACAATCAGAAGCATCTCCAGACATTGCCGAATAACCTCGGCAGCGCAAGTGCCCCTAAATGAGAAGCACTGGCCCACGAGCTACGTGACGGGGATATGAGTGTGGGGATGGCACCACGTGACCGTAAGCGGTCACACTTTAAACGGCGTAGGTACCTGTGTGATACTGATTCTGCCTCGACCTGCAAAGCCTCAGGTGTCTATGATGTGGCCCTCGAAGAAGAAATTTGCCGACCCTTGAATTAGACTAGTCATTTCCAACCCTCCCCTTCATATGTCATAGAATTAAATTTGCAACCAACGAACTGCCGATATATATAATTAAAAAACGAATCAGTATAGTGCCCTAACTTCATAAAGGCGAAAATAGGGCCAAAGTGACCCGTAGTCAAATAATATTTTAACATGTGTGTCTCGGAGCCCCAGTGAAGTGGTCAGACCCTGGGTCCTGTTCTCAGAGGCTCCGTGGACGTGTCAGCCACCAACTCAGGCTGAGCTTGAGGAACTCGGATTGCGCCAGCAGATTGGACAGTTTTGATGCAATTTTGCAAAAAGACGAACACATTTTTAGTAAAGTGGTACAAAATCAGATCTTCACCCCAGTAGTCGCAAAACTGGAAAATGCACAGTGTGTTAAGTCGCTGTTCTCCCTCAGCTTTTTCTGGGCATCTGAGATAGGTTCTTGGCTCGGATATTTGGAGTAGGTTTCTCACGCTTATGAGTGTCCAGTGGGGTCACAGAGGTCACACGGGACCGGGCAGTGACCGGGGGCACTGTCTTGTGCCTTGAGGACATCTAGCAGAGCTGGACCCCACTGTGAGCGCCCGTGCTGTTTCTCCTTCTGGTCATTGTGACGACTAAAACCCCTCCACAAGCTCGCGAATGCCGTCTGTGGGAGACTGAATCGGGCCCCTCCCAAGGTGTCTTTCTCAGTTGCCAGAACCTACGGATATGTCACCTTATGTGGAAAAAGGGTCTCGGCAGGTGTGACTCAGTTAAAAATGTTGAGATGGGAGACGGTCCTGGGTCATCCAGGTGGGTGGACATCGTCACAAGGGTCCTGCTGAGGAGGGGGCGGGGGTCACAGGGAAGAGGGGCCGCAAGTGCTGGCTCTGGAGAGGGGGCAGGGCCAGGGCCAGTGTGCGGGTGACCCCTCGGAAACGGACCAGGCGGGGCCACAGGTTCCTCGGAGGTGTCCAGAGGGAGCACAGCGCGGCCCCTTCACCTTAGACTTCTGACTCCGGAGTTGGATTGTTTTTCTTGTTTTAAGCTACTAAGTTTGTGGTAATGTGTTAGCATTAGGAAGCGGATACACCATTTTGGGGGGTGGGGTGGAGGGTACCCTGGCGTGAGCCCTCGCAGACACTTGTAGACCTGGACTCCAAGCCCCTCTGCAAGGATGGATATGGCGGCATCGGCCACCTGGCCACCACGCCGGCCGTTTGCCAAGCTCGGCGTCAGGAGGTACAAACTCTGCACCTGGGAGCGATGTCTGCCCGGAGGTGTTTCCCTCCGTGCCTCCCCAGGGCCTCCGCTCCTGCGGGTGACGGCCAGGGGTCGGGAGCCGTGGAGACCTGGTCTGTGAAAGGCCCCGCTGACTCGTCACACTTCGAGGGGCCTGATGGAGAAGCCCCTGAGACAGTCTGGGGTCCTCCCAGAGAAGAGGGGGCAGTGCCTGCCCAAGGGCTCAGAGGGGAGCCTAAGCATCTGCTCTTTCCAAGGAAAGTCCTAATGTCCCTACACTGCAGACCACACTGTGTGGTCCCGGCAGAGCAGACCGGGGCGATGTTTAGAAGAGGCCTTAGTGTCAAGCGATCCATTTATCAGGGTGCCTTTGTTTCAGGCAAAAAGAAGCGACGAGGTGTGTTGAGCAGAGAGAGGTTTCCCGTGTCTGGCGAACATTAATAAACCACAAACAGAGAAAAAACACCCTCCGAACCCTCGGGCCAGCTTGTGGTTCAGTCCGCTGCGGGGACTTGCGAGGGGAACGCAGTCAGGCGTGGAGGGAGGCAGGCCTGCCTGATGCTGGGGTGACCGGATGTCAGGGTGCCCAGATGTCGGGGTGACTGCATGTCGGGGTGACCGCAGCCGTGGACGCACAGCTCCGTTTTCCAGATGTTCTCTCACATGGGTGTCGCCCCGGTTACATTTTCACGGATTATGGGTGTCACTCAATTTTTTTTCACATTTCCGAAGACTCAAAGCTTTTTGCTATGATTTATCGACATGGTTGAGCAATGGTAATAATGTTATTATTACCATGTGTTGTTGTTGTTGTTATTATTAATTATTATTATTATTATTACTGCGGAAGCACCTTTTCCCAGTTGTTAGGTCTGTGCCCCATGATGGCAGCTCCGCTAGCTGCTTTATGGGAGGTGCTTTTGATGTGATTTTTATTATAGAGATGAGGATTCTGAAGCTTAACGTCTTTGTTTAAATTTAAAGGTATTTGCGAATGAACAAACGAAACCCCTATCTAGTTCATTAGGGACATGGATTCATTTTTTGAAATTGTCTAGTGGGGCGACACTGGTTAATAACGTTATGTTAGTCGCAAGTGTCCGGTTCTGTCCTCGGCCATCCGTGTGCTCACTGTGCAGAGTCCGGTCTCTCAGGCACCGTGAATCCGGCCCCCCGCGCCCTCTTCGTCCTCCCCCCAACCCCGTCCCCTCTGGTGACCACCGTCCTGTCGTCCGTGTCTCGTCCCACATAGGAGTGAAATCAAGTGGTCCTCGTCCTTTTCCATCTGACTTATTTCACTCGGCGCGATGCTCTAGGATCCAGCGTGTCGTCACACAGGGCAGTGTTTTGTTTTCCTCGTGGCTGAGGAGCCACCGCGTGCACGTCCCACCCCTTCTCAGCATTGTCCCTGTCCCACGAGGAACACCCTAGACCACTGAGGCACGTTTCCCGCCCTGGGCTGGGGACGGTTTGATCCCCCCTCCCCCATCTGCGGTGTGCCCCTGACGAGCCACCCACGCTTTGGCCTGGGTGTTGCTTGGCGGCGGGGCCCGTCCAGGGCATCGTGGGGTGTCAGCAGAGCCACCCATCTCCACCCTCCACAGGCTAGGAGCACCCCCGCCCACCAGTTGTGAGGATCACGAATGTCTCCAGACATCCCAGGTGTCTGCTGGGGACAGGATGGCCCTTCGTCGAGAGCCGATGACTTAGATGCTTTCTGTGAAGGTCCTTCACGTGCCCCGAAGTGGTACCACTCGGGTTGTTCCAAGGACGTGTGTTTTCATCTTACCCAGCTGAAGAGGAAAGCAGGACCTGGTAGTTCACCTGTGTGCCTTAGCGGTGACCACCGCCGACCCCATTCAGGGCAGAACCTGGCCCAGCCCCGCTTTGCCCAGGGCAAAACTGGGCCCCCAACTTTCTCTCCACCGAGGCTTCGCTCAGGCGCTCACCTTCCTGGACTCCTTCCCCTGGTCCGTCCGACCTCCCCAGACCCAACCCATCCTCACGTCGCAGCTCACGGAGAACCAGCTCTAAAGCATCCATCCAGGCCAGCGCATCCCAGCGTGAGCATCACGACAAAGAGGCAGCATCACGCTGGCCGGAAGGGTCATTTCCCCCGGTGTTACTCCGTCTGGGTGCTAAGTTGACGCGGACGTACGTCTCCTGGGTTCATTATCTCAGAATCTCAAAAACTCAATTTCCAGCAGCGGCTCTGCTGCCGCGGTCTCTGATGAACAACTGATGGAGGACACAACATCCTCAGCACCGGCGGGCAGGCTCCGATGGAGAAGGTGGGTGAACGGAAGGGAGACGGCGAATGGATGTGCCGTCAGCTGGCGGCCGGATAGAAAGGGGCAGCTGTCGCCTGGACCTCTGTTCCCTCTCCCGGGGCCTTAGGAAGCCAGAATTGGACTTTTCCAAATAATTAAAAATTATTCAATAATCCTACCTTTCTGGGAGATGTTGCTGTGAGCCTTTGAAGCAGAAGAAGAGAGTGGATGTTTGCCGGTGCTCACTGTGTCACGGCAGCCGCGGAAGGTTCGCCTCTAGTCAAGAGATAAAGTCTCGAGAAAGAGATAACGAGAAAGACGGCTCCCTAGTCTGCTAGGTCAGGCCCCCCAAATGCGAGGTGGGTTTAGGTGCTGACCCAGAGCCGCAGCGTGTGAGGGTGCAGAGGGCTGTGCACGGCTTGGCGGGGAGCCGTTCCCACGAGCGTCCGCAAGGTTGGTGTGAAGTCACCCGACTCTCGCAAAGGAGAAAACCGGGGTAGCGGCTCCGCTCCACAAAGTCTCTCATCCTCCAGGAGGCTTGTTCTTTCGGGAGATGGCGGGGTCCAGAAGGGAAGTGCTGGACGTGTGCAATGGCTCTTGAGGACTGGGGTCGGGATTGGCGTCTTGTCGCTTCTGCCATACTCTGTGGGCCAAAGCAAATCACGAGGACAGCCTAGATTCAAGGAGAGGGTGAAGAGACTCTTTCTCTTGAAGGGAGGATGACAAAGTCACACGCAAAAGGTGTAGATACGGGAAGAGAATGGGGGGCATTTCGTAATTGCCCTACACTGCTTCTATTACATCCTATCTATCTAATTCTGTCTGCTTATCTTTCTATCTGTCTATGTATCCATCCATCCATTCTTCCATCCATCCATCAGTCATCCATCATCATCCTTCCATCCATCCTTCAACCATTATTCATCATCCATCTATCATCCATCCATCATCCATCCATGCATCACTCATCCAACATCCAATCCATCCATCCATCCTTTAGCCATTATCCATCCATCCATCATCCATCCATCATGATCCTTCCATCTGTCCATCATCACCCATCAACATCAATCCATCCATCCATCACTTCAACCATTATCCATCGTATCCATCATCGTCCATCGTCATCCATCCATCCATCCATCCGTCCATCCATTATCATCCATCCATCATCCATTCATTCACCCATCTATCTATCTATCATCATCCATCCATGCATTCATCCATCCATCCTTCATTCATCTGTCCATCTATGAAAACTGGAGCTCCGAGAAGACAAGAACTTGGCCAATGTCACATGACTGTTGGGTAGACCAACCCTAGACCTCGCTACGGCCAAACTTCATGTCCATAACCACTATACCGGACCCCACTCTCTTCTTCATAATGCCTCTTCTTGGCTCAAATTAAACTTCTATGGAACTGGAAATATTCAGAGCTCGGTCCGGCAGGAAAGCGCGCGCTCGGCACTTTCGCTCCGTGTGGAGGATGGAGCGCCCGGCTCGAGGACGGAAGAACGCAGAGAGGAAGCGGCAGACAGCGAGCCCACCCCTGCTTCCCCGCGTGGAACGTTAACTCGGCACCCGCTTCAAAGCAGATGGAGGGTAAAAAGATAGAATAGTGGCAGAGGGACCCTTCTGAGCAGGGCGAGTGGGGACTGGCAGGAAAGCGTGTTGACAAACGCTTCCTGTTGTGGGCTGCTCCCCGACGCACACGGGCCTTCGAAGCCTTGCTCTGCTCCTTCTGAGACCCCTTGACCTTCTACCTTCTCCAAACGAATGTGCCTCTAAGCCTCTACACTTTAAAGTTTAAGAGCTTTCTTGGAGAGGGATGACTCTGTCACAATAAAAGCATTGTTGTGACAATTAGTCCACTGGTTTGTTACAAAATATTACCAGTTGCTTAAATAGTGATTTTTTTGTAAGAACACAGATCCGGACTCTTTCTGGAATGTTAGAAGTTGGCAGGGCCTTTTGAGAGAGATTTGCCTGGCTCTGAAGTGAACGGAAGCGCAGACAACCCCAAAGAAGTACCCTTGTTGTTGGTGACCTCGGAACAGGGCCTCTGGGCGAAGAACAGGGGAAAATGTTATTTCTTTGAAAAGTCCTCTTGACAACCCAAGTCCGTTTGGCTGCAGCGCCAAAGGCTGCTTTGATCTGATCGTCGGCGGTGTCCCTGCCAGTGGAAAGATTAGGGGACCCTCTAGGGAGGGGGGGACGTACATGAGGCTCCCCACGTGCTGGAGGGACTGTGCCTGCTGCAGAGAGGGCTGGAAGGACAGCGAGGGAGAGGAGCTGCCCCAGCTCTGTCCATATGCGAATGGGGTTGGTTTGGGTGTTCTGGGCTGGTTTTGAAAGACGAGGGCAAGACAGTGGGCCTCGCAAAGTTAGCCTTTGGGGCGCTTTCACGTCCTGGCCCCTAGGAGTGTAGCCAGTCCCTCGGGGAGCCCCCGACCACGGAAGTATATGCTCACGGGGGATCTGTAGAGGGGCGAACTTCCAGCAGCAGGGAGCCTGCAGGTCGCACAGCTGGTGATGCCCGCGATGGACAGAGGCAGACAGGAAGCCCTGGGATGTTCTCTCGTGTCTCAGCGCTGGCCTCCTGTCCCCGGCGTTCATCGGCTCACCTGCCTGGGAGATTCCGAACATACTTTCAAACTTAAATGCACCTGAGGGTCACGCAGGTAACAACCGAGCAACGTGGGGTCTGAGTGTCTTCTCCCGTTGCTGCCTCGTCAGCCTGAAGCCCAACCGTTCCCACTTCCTCCCATGTTTAAGGAGAAGCTGGAAACCCATATCCTTCCCAGGTTTTAAAGGTGGTTCCCATTCAGAGCGATCTCTTAAAATACTGCTGGCGAAACGAAGCCCATCTGCAGGCTGAGTTGAGCACCATCTGTCAGCGGTTTGCAGTGGCTCCCAGTTTGCCATTTTTCTTTTGACTTTGTTTATAATCTTTTCTGTTATGCAAAAGATTGTTTTTTAGCTGTTACAATGGCAAGCTTATCGCTTTTTTTAACTGCATTCTGATTTCGAATCACACTTAGAAAGCTTTTTCTACAGCCACATTATAGAGAATTCATCCATTTTTTTCTTTTAGTACTGAAAGAAATTTGTTTCTTTACATTTAGATCACAGATCAATTTAAGTGTATTCTTGTGTGTGGTGTGAGGTGTGGATCTAATTTTATCTCCCCCCCTCCCCCGCCACCGTGAATCGTTCATTAAAAAGTCTGCCTTCGCGCCAGGATGTGTGACGTTATGCTTATCACGTACTGAATTTCCAGATGCAGAAGACTTCGTTTACGGACGATTCTCTTCCCTTGGTCTATTTCCCTACCCATGTCCCAGTGCCACTAAATGGGTTTCAAGTTCATACAATTTATTAATAAATATACCCACTCCCCACTCGTCGATAGGCTGCTGGCTCTCCGTTTGGCTGAGCCATAGGAAATTGCCAGTTCCCAATGCACGGAGGTCTGTGTTTCACATGGCGCGCCTTAATATACGTTTGCGATTTGCAAAGTACGCAGCGTCCCCTCCTGGCTGATGCCGGAAGGAGCATGAAAACTGCAGCCGAGCGGACTTCAGGGTGCTTTCTCGTGTCCAAGCGGGGAATTCTGAGGACATCATGTCACCTCTTCCTTTTCCTTGTCTCTCTCCGCCCCTGCAGTGATAGAGGGCCGTGGGGTCGCGGACACCGCCCAGAGGTTTTCCTCGCTGCCACCCTACCTGCCGGTGACCTACCGCGTGCACCACGCCGACGTGTCCTTCTTCCTGCGGGAGGCCGACCAGGACGTCGTGCGCAACTCCAGCCTGCAGTCGCGCGTGGAGTCCTTCTTCACCTACAGGGCCAGGCGGCCCCCGATCTTAAACGCCAGCTTTGGGCCTTTTGCGGTGGAAAAGGTTGTGCCTCTGGACTTGATGTTGATTTCAAACTTTCTGGGCCCAACCAACGAGTTCGGTCTCAACTGGAGGCTGCAGGCGCACATCCTGCGGGACCGGGTGTACCGCAGCCGGCCCACGGTGCAGGTGCTGTTCCACGTCGTGGGCCGGGACTGGGCCGAGCGCGGCCCCGAGGAGCGGCTGCCCTGCCTGCGGGCGTTCGCCTTCCGGGAGACCAGGGAGGTGAGGGGCGGCTGCCGGCTGCAGGGCGCCCTGGGGCTGTGCGTGGCCGCGCTCGAGCTGCCGTCCGGCTGGTTCGGCCCCCCCACGGTGCTGGCCGGGAGGAGGAGGCCGGCGGACCCGGCGGAGGGCAGCGCGGTGGAGCTCTACTACGCCGTGCACGCGGCGGACGAGCGCGGGGATTGTGCCGGCGGTGACGTCAGGAAGGGCAATGCCATCCGTCCGGGGAAGGACGGCCTGGAGGACGCCACCTCCCGCCTGCAGAGGATCGGCGCCGTGGGCCTCTTCCCGGCCCAGGACAGCAGTGCTCAGCTCAGCGAGCTGCGACTGGATGGCAACGTGGCCATTTCGGTGCCCTCCGGGCCAGTCAAACAAGGAGACGTGGTCACCGCCTACGTCACCGTCGCCAGCAACTCCACCGTGGACTTCTTCATCTTGAGGTAGGTGCCCAGGCTGGCCCACGGGAGTCTTGGTGTGCCCAGCGCGAGGTCGGATCCGGCGCTTGGGGGTGTCTGTTCAGGAAGAGCAATTTCCCCCACCCTCGGGGTCCCCCTCGCTTCTCGGTAGAAGCCAAACCACGCACCTGCCCGCGAGCTCCTGTTACCCGTGCATCAGGGGGTGCAGGAAGGAGGGCGGAAAGTGCACGCAAAAGAAGCGAGACAAAATTAATCACCGTCTTTCGACCTTGAGTTGCCATTGAACTTGGAGAGGGGCGCGATCTTCCTTTAGCTTGGAATTCTCGGGGAGATATGCACGTGCAGTTTGCACGATTACAAGGACATGGTCAGGGGCCCAGGAGAAGACATAGGCGGTACGATATCTCGCTCTGCACATGTGATGAAAGCCAGGGATAAGACCCCTTGCTTTATTTCGGGGGTTACATAGTGCCAGTTAGCGGCTGGGGAAACCCCAGTTCATACGTGTAGTTTAGCAAGGATTAAAGGAATCTACCCAAGAGAAAATTATTTGACAGAGGTAGTTCATCTCATGAAAGAGAGAAAGAAACGAAATCCAGTCCGCAACAGAATAAGCCACCTACCACGGGCACGGCTGCTGCAGCGGATCACGGCAGAGTTTTCACGGTTCTGCCCTGACACCCCGTGCAGTGACTGATCCTCCAGTTTGCCGCGGGAGAGCCTGCTCGCTGCGGATAATTAGCACCAGGGGGAAAGCCACTTAAAGCAAATCCTCTTAAAATGTGGACCAGAGTTTCACAATAATGAAAAAGAATATCTGATTGAGATTTGTTCCAAAGATAAAGATGATAAAAATCAAGGTTTTTTTTTTTTCCCCCCCTAGTACAGGTAAGAAGGCCTTAGGTTGTAATCGCAGATGTAGTTTGGTGCTTTTTAGAATGAAAACGAATCACCTGTTGAGCATGGTGCTTGGGAAAATACTCCCAAAATGGGATGATAGTGGTGTCGCATGTTTCATGGATTTTTGTGGTGTGACTATAAAGACGGCCATTTTAAAAGGTTTCGGTGTTTTTACGAAATGCGTTCCGAGGCTGGGGCACGTTTCTCCAGGCGTTTCTCATTCCTTCGGGTTTGAATCATTCTCTTCCGAGGTGTGTGCGTTGTCATCGTCCTTGTGGGTTTCTTCTTTCAACGTTTGGACGGACTGGTTTTACCAGACCCTCCCCTGACAGTGTTTTTGGGTGTGATCGAGGACTTTTACGACAGAGCGTTCCGTGACTTTATGAAATCCCACCTCTTTTACAAGAGGTCGGGTGCACCCATCACCTTGGCATTTGTCAGCCCCAGTGGTCAGCCAGCACCCACTGACTCTGCGTGCGGAGGGATGAGCTACCCATCAGGGCACCTGTGACTTTACTGAAAGTGTCTTAACTTTACAACTATGGGAGGATCCAGGTTTGCTTCCTCGTGCCTCGGATGGGAAAGGTGCTGATCTGAGAAGTTTGAGTTGTTTCCACCAAGCCCCTCAGCACCCTGGGTTCCCGTCACTCCATTGTGAAGTGACGATATCCAGCCCTGACTTTGTAGAGACAGGAGACAGGGAACCGAGAGCACAGCTAACAGGTTTTAAAGTCCCGGAGTCCTAAAGGATCGCCTCGTGTGTACTTATCCTGAACTTCCCTCTTCAGAAATGCAGGCTGCGCCTCTGCCGGGCTGGGTGCGATGAGCTGCTGGGCCCCTGGGTGGAAGGTGCCAGGCCTTCGGCCACAGTGGACACTCAGGTGCCCTGGAGATAAGAGCTATTTCCCGCACCTTTCATCGCAAAGACAAGCATCGTGATGAAGAACATGGCTCTGGCCGCTCCCTGGCCTCAGTTCGAACCTTGCCTCTTCCGCTTCCTGTCCGTGGGACTGTACGCAGGTCCCCTAATCCCTGCAGGCCCCAGTTTTGGCATCTCTAAGTCAGTCGTGATGGCGCTACCTGCCGCCCCACGGGCGGGAGGGTTCAGTGAGCTCATATTCATTTGTAAGACGCTCCTAAGTGTCTGGCACGTAAAAAGTGCTTATATGAATGTTGGATATTATTAACAGGGCTGTTTTTAAACATCCATCAAACTCTCAATAAGCACTGAATTCTATTTCAGCAGTAAAAGGACATCGTGCCTCGCATAAAACAACAGCTACCCAATTTGTTACATTGATTCTCATTTCGCTGTGATTTTGTTGAAAGGGGAAAAAAGAATTTATAATGACAAGGGCTTTTGCAGCACAGGGGGAATAACAGCATGGCTCCGAGCTGGATGTTACTTAAGGCCGAGAAGTGCGGCAGCCCTACCTCTGCCTTCCTGATCTTCCCGGCCACAAATCAACGTCCTGGGGGGAGAGAGGTAGGAAGGAGCACGGTCAGGACCGACTCCAAGACACTGGGCATGAAGACGCAGCTGCAATGCCTGCGATGGGAAGCTGCGGGAGACCCAGGTTGTCCCTTTCCAGATAAGATATTTAATTTCGTTTTTAATTAATTTAAATTTTTAATTCATTCGTTTTAAGGAAAACATATTCAGTAAGCCGGGCATCTTCAACCCGGGGGCCCAGCAGCTCATTCACACCCAGCCCGACAGAGGATGTACACAGACGTAATGAAAACAGTAAAGTTTGTATGAGGCTCAAAGCCTCTGAACTCAGTGATGGGCTTAGAGATGCTAAGAGCGCCACAAAGGGTCTTTCCTCGCTACCAGATTATATTATGATGCTACCACGAGTGTATACGCGGAAAACATATTCCGTGTCTAGAAACGAAAGCTGATTAGCATAGAGAGTGGTTCGGTCTACGCCAGGGTTTACCAGCCCGGGCACTGCGAGCATTTGGAGCCGGGTAATTCATCCCCAATCTCTACCAGTTAGTTGCCAGTAGCTCGCCCTGTCCAGGTGTGATAAGCACAGTGTCTCCAGATGTTGCCAACAATCTTCCGAGGGACGAAATCATCCCAGTTGGCAACCACCGGTCCACATCTTTGACGCGCAGAGCGGAGAGCTCTCCGGATAGTGTGCGTGGAGCCGTGGGCGGGAAAACGCAGATGCGGGGCTCGTTCCCAGGCGTTCCTTGGGGCGAAAGCTCCTGAGACGGTGTCTCTTCACTGTGTCTTCTGACAGTAAGCGTGGGGGCGCCTTCCTTCCGTTCCCTCCCCACCGAGAGCCTGGTGTCCAATCGATATGATCAAATACCAAAGGGTACAGACTGTTCCAGAGACGACTGAGGGAGAGAGAAAGTGAGACGCTCGGCATCACCTGCCTTGACGTCCTTACGTTTCCGATTCCGTGGCTCTCAGGTGGCTCCCTCGGGTCCTGTCGGCCGGTGGTCCAGCCACCAACCCCTCCCTCAAAGGCTGCCGCCCCCGCGGCTCCAGTCACTTCTCCACGAAAAGGAAAAACAGAGATCTCTCCATCTCCTTTTCTGCTTGTTCTTTGGGGCCTAGTGATATTTTCAAGAATAACCGATAATAGATCAGCAATTCACAATTCACGTGGCTGCTTTGCTTTTTTTCCGGGTGGGTTTGTGTGCCAGGATTGTTAATGGAGGCTTCGGGATGTAAATCCTAAGAGATGCTTTTTCTTTTTCTAAGTAAAACGCTGTGACGTGAGGAGCTGGTCCTCCCAGAAGAATGAAGGAGCAGGACAGGGGCTGCTTCGTGCCAAGCACCCCGTCTTTAATGACCCTTGCTTTGTAGAAGCGGACTCACAAAGCAAGGGCGCAGTGGGGTGCTCCGAGCTGGGGTGCAGAAGGCGGCGTTCTCTTCCTTCCTGGCTGTTGGATGTGGGACCTGCTGATTCATTAGTTCTGTCCCGGATCGGCTGGCAGATAAATGCAGTCATTATCGTGAGTGACTAATGTTCCCACAACAGAATCAACACAACGTCCTGTGTGCTTAACAGCCACTGTATGTTCCCAGCATCTTCCAATAAATAAATAGAAAGGATCTTGGACGAGGCAGGGAGGAAGCGTTCCAAAGGATATGCCAAAGTGCCTCTGTGCTCAGCAGTGTCGAGAGAGGTAGTACTTTTCCAAGCAGGATGAGAGCGTCGGTGGGTTCATTCCTTTGTCTTAAGTGTAAGATCAAGGGAGGGAGGTAGAGTTCAAAGACTCTCGCCTCCTCTAAAAGGGTTTTGTGAGGTTTTACAGGCAAATCTGGTTCCCGACCAGCCTCGGGCAAAGGGCAGAGTCCTAGGTCCCCGCTAGTGAGCGGGTGGTGGGGTTCACGGAGCTCGTCTCTCTCAGTCGTGGGTTCCCAGGTGAGTCTATTGATACTTAATCATACACACATTATACACAAATACGCAGACGTTCATAACGGCCGTGTTCATAGTCGCCAAAATATGAAAACAACCCAAACGTCCCTCGATATGTTATAGGGTCAGTAACACATATGGAAACTGGGCCTACGCATCCTTTACCAGATGCGTGAATGAATCAGCAAATTATCGTATATCCGTATGATGGGTACTGTTCGTCCATAGAAAGGAATAAGATCCTGACCCTCACTGCGGTGTGGACGAACCCTGAAAGCAACGTGCTGGAGGGGCCGGACGCCGAAGGCCACGTAGCGTGCGAGCCCAGTCTTACGAAACGTCTAGAATAGGTAAATCGTAGAGACAGGAAGTAGATGGCGGTTGCCAGGACCCAGCGAGATGGCCGGCGGGGATTGATTGCTAATGGGTAGGGGTTTTTTTTGTGGGGGAGGGAGGAGAGATCATCCTGGAATTCGTGGTAAATGACAGCACAACTTTGTGAGTATACTAAGCACCACTGAATTATATACTTAAAAAAATCCCCCCCCACAAAAAGAAACCCCAAGAAATGATGTGCAGCATGGAAAAGATTGTTGACTTTGACCTTCCCTTAAAGCCCCTAAACGGACCACACATTAGACATCGAACCATTTTTTTTAAGCATCTAGTCCACCGAGGCTTTTCCCATCACGTGACTGGATGTTTAACTGCCTTTCCCACGCTGAGCAATATTCTCAGGATCTGGCCAGGCCGGACATTTTCCACCGCTGCTGAAGTTTGTCATATTTTGTACCATGTCACATTTAGAAGCCACTTCAGCGTTTCTAATGAATGGGAGTGGCCAAAGCAGGCAGCAGCTGGCTTAGATCAGACGTACAGGTGGAAGGTGACAAGTGTCTATACCAGCTGGTGAGGGTTACGGAGGACTGTACGGAGGGACGTGGGGTGCTGAGAGGTAACAGAGAGGGTGCCTAAGCCTGTCCCGACTCTCGACCGCCCGACCCCCAAACCACATAGGACGTCGACATTGTTCTAAAGCGAACTCCCGGCTCCACGTGATGGCCTGCCTGACGTGGACCCCGCCCCGTGGGAAGGGCGGAGCTACCACCGGTAGAGAAGCTGCAGAGGGGGCTCCGTGCCTTTTCTGAGGGGACAGAGTCTTCTCAGCCCCCAGCGACCATTGCCGTGCTGGACCCCAAGACCACTGCAGCCGGGCCGACTGGCTCCGAAGAGGAGCTGGAAGCGTGGGCTTTACGCACAGTCTTTCGCTTTGTAAATGTGGACGCTAGAGTCAGTGTCCAGCCATCACCTTAGGGGCCCGACTGTGCCCAGAGGCTGCCAGGTCATGTCTCCCAGATCTAAGTCGTGGCTCAAAGCAGAGAATGCGTTAGTTTCCCAGGGCTTCTGTGACAAATTACCCCAAATTGGGTGGCTTAAAACAAAAATTTATCCTCTCCTGGTTCTGGAGGCCAGAAGTGTGAGATCGAGGTGCTACGTTTCCTTTGAAGGTTCCAGGGGGCGATCCTTCCTGCCTCGTCCGGCCCCTGGTGCTCCTTAGCTTGGGGCCGAATTGCCCCAATGTGCCTTTGTCATCCTACGGACCTTCCTTCTGTTCCTCTGAGCCCGTGTATCTCAGGACACCAGTCCCTGGATTGAGGGCCCAGCCTAACTCGGAATGCCCTCAAGTGAGATCCTTCCCTTGTTACTTCTGCGAAGACCCCATTTGCACATAAAGCCGCAGTGAGGGCGTGGATGGACATGGATTGGGGAAGAGTGACTCTTCGGGCCACTGCAGACCATTCAGAGCCTGCCACGGTGCCATCCTTGGTTCTTTAGAATCGCTGCGTGCCCCTTGGTGATTCCAGCCGATGCCTCCCATGTTGCGGGGGAGGGGGAGGCGAAGCTCCGGATGGGGATGGGTGCCTTCGCCGTGTAGGGCACACACCCTCATCCGGTGAGTCTAGATTCACTCTCTTAAATTCATTCATCCAATTACCGCGTGCAGCCGGTGTGTGTACCGGTCTAATTTAATTTCCAGGGAGTGCTTTTTCCCCCCCGATCTCTTTTATGTCTGAGGATATGAGAAGCCCTCAGAGGCAATTTCCAGATACCTGGCTCGCCCTGGATGACCTCGACTTCCACCGGCATCAACCTGCAGGGTCGCATGACACGCCCCTGGAGTGACGTGACCGCTCCCAGGCCCAGCGCGAGGCGGACACCCCGATACACAGTCGAGTTTCGCCTTGACTGCAAATGTGGAGCTCACTCAGAAGATTCTGGAAGCTCATTTTCCCGCGCTCTGACGTCCGTTTCCCCGGAGAATGTCTCCAAAGGAAAGGTTTGTCATCACTTTCGCCGGCTCGTCGTTTCCAACGAGATCTCCTGGAACACAGAAAAGGAGCAACTTCGCTGCTTGGGAAGAAGCGAAGAAATAATGTTTGCTGCCCAGCGCCCCCCTCCCCAGCTCCCCGCAACACGTGTGGGTCCCAGGCGGCCCCGCACCCCGCAGCAGTCCAGAGCGATCTGACCACCGTGGGAAATGCTTCCGAGTAAAATCGACCCCAGCTCCGTGCAAACAGCGAGGAAGCGGGGCCCCCGCCCGGGCCCGGCCACTTCGCGCCGCGTCGGCGCGTCCGGCGGGCGGCTCCGCTTTCCAGTCCCCGGATCACCGCTGCGTCTGTCGCTGTGGAAGGCGTGCGTAGGTGGGCCTGTGACCTCCGGCCCCTTCCCTTCTGGACGGTTCTGCAGAGGGGAGGCCGGCAATGGGGGTGAGTGATACTGGCAGGGTCCTGGCATACTGGGGTGTTTTTAAATGCCATTTGCTGCTGCCTTGGTGTCCCGCCGTGAATCCAGGGTCCCTGAATGTCAGAAATTTAGGAACCCCGAGCGTTATGAGCTAAATCACAGCCTCAGAGTGGGAGCGGGGAGGAAAGCCGGGCTGTTCCAGAGCTTTCTGCTTGCCGTCCGCCTTGTTCTAAACCTTTTCTGGAATCGGTCAGTTCAGCTCACACTTCCCGTGTTCCTGGAGAAGCCACGTTCGTTCTCTTGTGTGTATCAGTCCTTTGAGCTGTCCCCAGGGCCAGCTGGGCACCCGTCTACTTTCAGAAGCGCCGGGCACTTTTTGATGTAGAAAGTGAGGGTCCTCAGATGTGGGGGGCCTGAGGAGAGCAAGAAGGGAGGTGCAGGAGCGGGGTGGGGGGAGGTGGTGGGCTGTGGCTCTCGGCCCTGTCACCGCCACTTCCCCGTGGGCCCGATGGCCTCACGTGCCCCGCGGCTGGGGGCCGGTCACCCCCTTTGTTCTAGGTGGGGTCTGTGTTCTCAGGCCTGACCTCGCGACCTTCAAGTTCTGTCCACTAGGACACTCTCCCTCTGTCACCGACCCTGAGAGCATCCAGCCAGAAAGGCCAGCGTCCCCGACCTGGACGGCAGCTGGCACTCAGGTGGCAGTGCTCACGAGGACAGCGTTCATCGAGGAAGGCGGAGGCCGCGGCTCCCGTTTACCTCCAACACCAGCGGCTGCTGGCATTCTGCCCTGCGATCACGGTCACCTTGGACGTGACTTCCTGAGGGACGCGTCTACTTCTTTCGAGTTTTTCAGAGGGATCTTTGCCAATGGAGTTCGCTCGGCAACGTGAAGGAGCGTACGGTCCCCTCAGCGGCCCTTGCCCAGTGCCACCTGGACCGAGCCCGTTGTTCCTGAGTGTCCAAAGCCCGGCTCCTTCTGGGACTGCTGGTTGGGCGACCCCGCTGGGCGTCTACGCAACCAGTGAGCCTAGTGGTCGGCGAGCCGTTCGTTCATAGCGGGCCATGCAGCCCTCCCAGAGTCCCATTCTGGGGTTCGAGTTCCCTCACCCCATCGTCCGACGCCTTTTCTGGCGTGTTGTAACTCTCCCGCGGGCTCTCTGCATGGCTCCCGGCTTGCACCCTGCTTAGAGCCTAAGAGCGGACTTCTCCGGTGAAACGCCACCTCACACCTGCCGGGCGGCCGCTATCAAAAACGGAGACGCCTCTGCAGGGACGCGGAAGAATCGGGGCCCGTGTGCGCCATCGGTGGGATGTTAACGGGGTGGCTGCCGTGGAAACCAACACGGCCGTTCCTCAGAATCGGAAACCACCCTGGGACCCAGCCGCCCACTTCTGGGTCTACACCCGAAAGCGTGGGAAGCAGGGTCCGGAAGAGACGGTTACACACCCACGTTCGTAGCAGATTAGTCGAGAAGTGAGATCACCCCACATGTCCATCAGGAGACACACGGATGAGCAAAACGTGGTCCATGCGTACGATGGAATATTCCTCAGCCTTAGAAAGGGAGGAGATTCTGACACACGCCACCACGTGGATGAGGCTTAACGACATTATACTCACTGAAATAAGCCAGTCACAAAATGACAAATACTGTTCTGCACCCCCCTCCCGGGGGCCGCTGGAAAAGTCAGGAGACGTTTTCTGTGTTCAGAAGCGGGAAAGGGGTTCTACCGGCGTCTCGTGGGCAGAGGCCAAGGATGATGCGTACGGCACACGGGACCGCCTCCCGCCCGGCCATTCCCAGTGCTCCCTCCCCTGGGAACCACCGGGGGCCCCAACTCAGAATGCCACCTGATGATGCTGAGGATGAGGGACCCCGAGGGAAGCGAGCGGCTGGTCGCCAGGGGCCATTACCGCAGCCACAGGTCACGGCCAGTTATCTCTCAGGCCTAAAAGCCAGCTGCGGTTCGCAGTGCATCCTGAACCTGCCTCGTGCACACTCACCGAGAGCTGCCTGCTGCAAGCATCATGGCTTCGCCTGGCAATCGGGGGGCTCTGTTTCTTTGAAATACTCCCCCAGATGTTGGCAGCAGATAACGTGGCCACGAGCCACCGAAATCAAGCGCATTTTTCATGTACCCCAAAGCACAAGGACCTAATCCAGTTAGTTTTGTACGTCGTGATAAGTATATCTTAATATCCCATCTTTTAAAAAAAAGAGGAAAGAAGAAGAAGAAGGAAAGGGCTTTGGTCCTGTCTGAGGGGCACATTCAAGGACACTCCGTCCTTGAGGGCGGATCGACAGATCGATGCCAACTCATTTCATTACCGGTTAATGAGCAGTCTTCAGATCGGGCTTTTTGGGCCTGAAACTGGCGCTCAGAATTGATAGTTCAGTGTCCGTCTGTCTCAGATGGAAGAGCTGAAGATGGAGTCCAGCCGTCAAACCCAATTATGCCATCCTGAGATGCACAGTGGGGACGAGAGGATCGAGCATGGCGGCCGCGGTCAGTGGACCGTTTCCAGTTAGCCCAGCTGTTTCCTGCAGGGTCCGGGAGCACCTTGACCTTCTCAGCAAGCAACTGGGCTCCGAAATCTGTAAAGCATTCGAGAGATTATTTCTCTCCCACCAACATGCTCCTGGTCAACCTTCTCTGCGTATTTAACCCCCCGTCAGGCCACTTTCTGTCGGGCGATCGTATTTCGATGGAATAAGCGACATTCCCATCCCGCTGTGCTCAATATGCCACGGTTGCTCTCCGGACTCGAGCCACAGCAAGAACAAGTCACACCAATCTCCGTAAGGCTGTGGGAAGCCAGAGCGAAGCTCTTACCTTTTGAATCGGACAAAATTCAGATTGGAAAATTGGAAAAAGAGCGTCCGACGGGTGATTGGAAGGAGCAAAGTGTCCTCGGTCCCCGAGAGATGCGCCCGAGAAATTTGGAAGCACCGGAAAGCAGCGGACGGCTGTTCCGTATCGGCCCGGGAACCGGCAGGTGTCAGAGGCCTGGGCGCCCCACGGGGAGGGAGGGAGCAGCGAGGTGCGGGTGGGCGAGACGCCAGGTGGAGACGCCTCGGCCCGACCCGGCGCCCTGTGCTTTCTGTGCCTTGTGAGCAGCGGAGAGGCGGCTGAGACACAGCGCTGGCCCTGTCCTCAGAACAAACGAGGTGCATCAGTGGCCGGCCCCTGAAGGGGCCGTGCTGCCGTGGGCATGGCCCCCTGACACGCGTGTGCCTGGGGAGCAGCGCGGGCAGCTGGCGGATGCCAGCGTGGCCGGATGCACGAGCACTGGACGCCACGACGCACCCTCCACCCCCGAGGAGTGGGGGTGCCTCCGGGGCCTGGTTGCACCCGGCCGCAGTGAATGGCTCTCAGCCAAGAGCCGTTTCCACCAATGTCCCCTCAAGGGGCCCTTCGGGCACAAATCACCAGACCCGCTCCTGGAGTTCTGGTTCGGCGGGTGGGGAGTCGGGCCACAGAACTTACATTCCTAACACATCACCGGGTTTCATGGTTGGAATTGTGTTCCCCCAGAATTCCCGTGATGAAGTCCTGACCCCTAGGACCTCAGATGTGACCTTCTTTGGTGGTAAAGGGTCACTGCAGAGGCGATTAGCAGGGAGTCATACTGAGTGTGGCAGGTCCCTGGGCCAGTGTGAACGTGAGTCTGTCTATCTCTGTCTACATCTACATCTCTATCTATATATCTAGATATCTAGATAAATAGACAGAAATATAGCTACATAGACATACATATTTATCATACTGTTTCTTTTACTTTGTCCACTGTTTTAAAATTCTTCAGTTAAGAAAGTTGAAAAAAATTGCCACTGTCTGAACCCCACACTAATCTCGTTACGTCAGATGCTCTGGGAACGACCCTGGAGACCATCGGTGTTTTTAAAAATCTTTCCAGGTGACTCTGACGAGCAGTCGGGTCGGAGACCCGCAGGCCCGGGCTGACCGCGGCCCCTGCAGCCACACGCCACGCTCGGGCCGGCCCCGGGGCCTTCGCTCCCGCTGCCGCTGGGCCTGGGAGCGCCCTCTTCACGGGGTGGGCTGCTTCTCCCCACTCGAGACCTGGCTCGAGTCGGTTCTCACCCGCGCTCACGCCCCCCAGCCGGAAACGAGGGCAGCGTCCTCTTCATGTCACTCGTCTGTCATTTGTCACGTTTGCGCCACCCTGTGTGGATTCGCAGACTTGAAATCACCCCTCTGGGCTCCATTCCCGGCCACGCGTGCGCTGTTGCGCACCCCACAGCACCTCGGGGGCTTCCGCTCGGGGGGAAGCCCCGTGACACGCTTAGGGAACGAAGGTGCCAGAGGGTCCAGGGCAGGCTCGTGGCTGCATGGGATGCATTTCTGGCGTCCACCAAACCTGGCGTTTGCAGGCGGGGGGAGTGGACGGGTCATGAACGCAATGACGGTTCAGGTTCTGCTGTCGTTCGCCTGTTAAGGACAGTCGCCGTGGCTTAATTAGGAAGGGATTTGCGGGGCGGAAGCGGGCGTAACCTTAGGTTCTGGCTTTGGACTTGGCCGTGCTCAGGCGGTTGACCCTGCTAGGAAGAAATCGTTTCAACTCTCGTTTAACCAGAGAGAGCGGCAGCCAATGTCGTTCCCGTTCGTTCAGAGTCCAAGCTCGGCGACCCCCGCAGGTCCCAGCCCCGGCGCGGACAGTGTCCGATGAGCTGTCCTCTGTTCTCTGCCGACCGCTGCACGCGACACGCGGTTCCTGCAGTTGACTCCGGAGCAGACACCATGAAGAAGCGGTCTCGAAACGCAAAGAATTCATTAAGAGATGGTTTCTCAGCCTGACAGGGAGAGGAGAAACGAAGAGGAAGGAGTTTCAAAATCGTCCAGGGGCCTGAAAGGCCCTTCGTGACGGCGGGGGCCTCGCCGTGCCCCGAGGTCGGGCGAAGCTGCTCCGACCATTCCTCGGATGAGAACGAGAAGTTACCGGATCTGGAAAAGCCTCGTGCCCCATTCTGAAATTCAGCCACCGGGTCTGGCTGCTCGGTCCTTAACTGTTGAACTGTCTCCAGAAAAGTGGGTGACAGGCCTGTTGCTATGGAGATTGCTGACTTTTCTTTTCTTTTGCATAAGAAAAGTTGAAGAAAATGTTATTTACAAAAACACCTCTGCCTTTCCCCTCCCTTCCGGATTGCTCTCCACTCGGCCACCTCATGCGAACAGTTCGGGAGGCTGCACGTCTGAACTGAATCGAAGGAAGGAACACATCAGAAAAGAAGGAGCCGTTTATGAGACGCGAGTGGCCTCTCGTCCCTTCTCCTGCCCGCCCCGGAGGCTGCGTCAGGGCAGAGCCCTCGGCGGGCGTCGGGCACAGCCACCCGCTTTGCGACGTGGCAACAGTTGCCGATATTGCAGAGGTGCTGCCTTGAGCTTTGGGGGGCAGATGTACCCGGGGAAAGCTGGCTTCTCTGGTGAGGGAGGCAAGCGCCCTTCCCTGGTGTGTCCTCTGCCCTGCGCTGACAGGCGGGACCCCTGCGGCTGCCGCTGACAGACAACTGCCCGGGCCGATGTCCGCGGGACTCACCCTGGGGGCCTGGCGTCCACCGAACCTCCAGAGAGGCACTCGCTGAGAAGTCCGTGTGGGATAAAAACGAACTCTTTATCACGGACTCAATGGCGATTAAAAAGCCACCCCCCTACTCCGGGGGGAGTTCACACTGGGCTTCTAGAATGTTCCGTCTTCAAACACGGCCAAGCCCATTTGTAGAACATGAGAGAAGAGACCACGAAACACAGCAATTGAGTCCTAATGAGTGTGAGATGATTAATCTCCGTCAGCTCCGAAGCCGCCGACCGCTCTATGTCGCGGCGTCTTCCTGCGCGTCCGCTTTCTCGCCCCGACGCCGGAGAAAGTGAGGAGCAGAGGACCGTGGAAAGGCGCGGGGAACGATCCAGTGTGTATCTGCGGTCGAGATGATTTGCCCTCTCGGACGGGGCAAGCAGCTCTGTTCCTGCAGGTCGAAGGTGTCACTCTGTCCACTCCCCCAGACTAAGAAGCTCTGGATCTCGGCCTGGGGGACACAGACAGACCCTCCAGCTGCGGACCAGTGACGGTCTCGACAGGGACGCGAGAGGCTCGGTGCCAGCGGGAGATGAGCGCCCACCTGCTATAAGGCGCCTGGTGCTGGGGACCGCACGTGGGAAACGTCCACTTCCCAGATCCCAAGACGCCCGGTCTCCCACCCCCACGAGGCAGCTGCGTCTCCACCGCGTCCATCCAATCACCTGCTTAGTGAACGTCCAGCGATGGGACTCTTTAGTCACCACAAGAGAGAGCCGTACGGTCAGCATGTTCCATGGAGGAGCCCTGTACCCCTAAGTCCCGAGGCCACCCGTGTCCCTGATGTCACAGCATCTGGCCGTTACGTTAGATGTGGGGCTTGTGCTTCAGACAGGTCCGGGTCATTCGGGTAGTTCTGAGCCACGGGCGGCCCTTACTTAGGAAGGCTTGGAGTAAGAAATGACCTTTGTAACGTCGAAAGTCCTGACGAGTCCTTCAGAGGATGTCGCTGGGGACTTACGCCACCACCGTTTGCTTACGGGTGGTTCCGTGGCCGTGTATATAAATGAACACAACGTGCGGGAGGCGGAGTCCGAGGTTGCAAGGAGCACGTGGCTCTTCCCACCTCCAGTCCCCTAAAATCGCCCTCGTATCAAGACTTCATACAATAGATGGGAGAGAATTCTCCCCAAAGGAATCTGAGGCCACTAGGAAAGGAAAACTAACGCTCATTAAAGAAAGAATCGTGTTCGATGCCTGGGTCCGTGCCTAAGTGTTGTGAAGTGAAGCCAGCAGTCAGTACGCATACAGGTATTAGCTCTCAGGGTCTGCGGGTGTCGGCACGGGCGTTAGCTGAATGACAGCATGCAGTCAGAGATGAAGAAAGTGTGTCAGTCATGTCCCGGAGGCCTGGCTGTAAAGCAGGTTCCAGAAAAAAATGCTTTCAAGTACACTTTGCACGCGATAAGAGAAACCCGGAGCGTGTTAGCGATGGGAGCTTAAGCGATGGCGAAGGTCGCAAGATGTTCCGTTCCTGCCTTTAGCTTGAAAGATAACATCGCTGATACATACTCACGAGGCTCCTGGCAGAAACTTGATTCCTCAAGCCAGGTAGGGCCCCCGGCCACAGTTAAGAGGCTCCAGACAAGATGACATCAGAAACGGAATTAATCAGACTAAGGAAACCAGCCGACGCTCGCCCAAGAACGAACCAATCGGCTGCACCTACAACCTCTGACCCTCCATCTTCGCCTTTAAAAACCCTGGATTAAAACCCCTCAGGGAGGCTGGATTTTAAGCAACAGCTTCTTATCTCCTGGCTTGGCGCCCTGCCAGACAGCCGCTCTGATTTCTCCTGCAAAACTGTTCTGTTTGGCTCTGTTGCATGTAGGACGGGCGGACTTCTCCTGTTTGGTGGCAGACGTAAGCAGGGACACACAGATAAACGTTTAATAATCAGCCCTCTGGGAGGGGGGAAGGACAGCCACATTCGTAGTGTTAGTCTATTGCTATGGTGTAAATACCCCCACCGTTCGAGTTGCTATCTGGCTCGTAAAATTCCTCAAAATTGAATACAGGGGCCTCGCGGGCCAGGCTGAGCCAGCTCCAGCACGCTCCCGGGTCCCTGCCTTTCTCTCAGTGCTTTTTAAAAAACACGCTACTGTCAACCCTAAAACACACCTACCACGCATGCCCAGTATCTGAAACAAGGAGCCTGCTGAGCGTCGAGAGTTGGCACAACTAAGATTTTTTTTTTTTTTAGTTGTTACTGATGAACATGGACGGGAGGCCTTTTTTTAAGACTGGGCTAAAGACAACAAAAGTGTTAGGTGCGCACAGTTTTAACCAGGAGCTTGCCACGAGCCGGGCCGCAGTCCGCATGCTCCCCGTGGGCCGGCCCAGCTCACGAAGCCCTCGTGAGGGCCTGTGACGCAGGTACCGTGATCCCACCGGCATCGGCACCATCACGGACAGCCTTACGTTATCGAGGAGGACGCTGAAGCGTGAAAAGTTTCGGAATTGTTCCAAAACTCTCAGAGCCGGTCACCAGTGGAGCTGGGATTCGAATCCCAGTGACACAGCTGCCAAACTAAAAACGCAACCATGTCCCCTCACATGACAAACCAGCCTGTGAATCAGAGGCGGAGAACAAGTTATTTCTTTAGCTGGCGGGCCTGTGGGACCGGCATCTGCGCCGTGCTCGGCCGGCCGGTTCTTCCGATCGGGGCTGGGCCCCGCTGTGGGGCGACCGGCCCTCAGGGGCCCATGCGTCTCATCGTCCAGCACGCCGGCCCGGGCTTGTCCACATGGCCTCCCGGCACTGCAAGAAGCGAGGTCCCGGCTCCCAGTTTATCCCCTTCTCTTGGCCACGACAAATCCCAAAGGCATCCCGTGGTCAAGGAGTGGGGACAGGGACCCCGGCTCCTCATGGGGGGATCTCAGAGTCATGCAATTAACGACTCCTCACCGGGGAGCAGAGAATCGACGCCATTTGTGCAACCTGTCCCCAGGGGTCAGCCGAACATGAAATTGTAGCTTTGTTTCTCCTCCATTAACCAATCCGTCCAAACGCTACTTCGCACGCGGCGTGGGGTCTGGTGCGTCGAAGAACTGGTTTGTTGGGGCCGCGTAGCATGGTGAAAACGAAGACATTTTACTTAAGGATGCGGTTTTCTCTTGAAAGTCAGATCGGAACGTTACGACCACGTCCGCTTCGCTCGCTGGAGCCGCTCGGCTCGCGGCTGCTTTGGGGTGCTTCCGCTCTCTGCTCCGTCATGGCCCCCGCCCCGCCCCCGCGAGGCCCTCCCAGACTTAGGGGACTTAAGTTACTCTCCTGATCGCTGGAGTTATCCCCTTACGGTCCCGGCTCCCTCCATCCAGGGTCGGTGGCCGGACGGGCTCCCGTCGCTGGCTCTATTCAGTTAATTGCATTAACCTACTTCACTGCAAGAAGCTTCCGGACCAGAGAGCTGCTTGTTAGCCCACGCTTTGGGTCTGTTTACAGTTCATCAGGATGGCTCCTGCGTTTGGACCGAGGCCAGGAGGAAATGGCATTCTCGTTCGATGTTGTCACGAGTCCGTGGTACAGGGAGTGACGGTGATTTTCTGGAATGCTCTGTGTGGAGACCGGGCGTCTCGGGGCTGGGCGCTGCCCTATGAGTGGTGCAGCCGGCAGAGCGAACAAAGGTGCATGCCTCGGCGGAGCGCCCGGAACGTTCCTCGTGGGAACTCTTTGCTGGGGGAGGATGGCACATTTGACACCCAGAATCAGACGGGAGTGAGTCTCCTACCCAGTAGATTCCAGTGTCTTCCAGTGACGTGTCCGCCATGCCCACGAAGATTTGGGGATCCCCGTCTGCTTGTGGAGGGGTGCGTGGTCCTGGATTTTACAACCATGTTACTAAAAGTCACCCCGGGGAGTCGGGTCAGGGCTCCACTTTCCGGAGCAGACCTGCACAGCAGGACCCCGCAGGGGGAGATGGCCTGCGTGTCTGCCGTGTGGCACAGCAGCCTCTCCCCTTGATGGGCCTCGAGCGTCTGCAATGTGGCTGGGGAGGTGGAGGCGCCACGTTCGGATTAGATTTGATTTTAATCTATTTTAGCTTAAATGGCCACCCATGGCTGATCGGCAGAGCATCGGGGAGAAGGTGGGTCCGAAGCCCTGAGCCTGGCCGCTCAGCGTCTAGAATCCAGTGTAGGGTGAGTCCAGCCGCCTTTATGGTGGAACCCCGCAAGGACGAGGCTTTGAGATCAGGCGTCTCGCCACGGTGTCCCGCAGCCCCTCGGCGGATAGGGTCGGCTATCGATGACCGGCACGTGAAGAGCGATGGCCCGTGAAGTGCCCCGTGCTCAGCTAGACGATTCTTTCGTAAGGAATGGCAAGTGCGCCACCGGCTGTGGGCCAAGGTCTAGTGACTGCTCGGACACGCCAATTAGTATTTGTTACTTTACCGATTAGAATTTATTTTAATATGTACAAGAAAATTATAACTAACTTATCAATCTACCGAGGTCATAGATAAGAACTGAAGCCACCTTTTTAACAAAACCAGATTGAATTCATCAGTGGAAAAACAGCATTACATAACCGACGAGGTGGCTGGTTGTCAGGTGTGACAAACATCACAAAGCCAGTAAGGACATAACTAGGATTTGAGAAATGCTGATGTAGACGCTGGCACTCTCCGTGCTCTGTTTATGGTACATTTCTTTTTTCTTCTCCGTTTATTTTTTTTTTTAACAGATGCACATGTCTTAAAACGTAAAATCTTGTCCTTCAAACCTTTGTGCAGCTGAGTGAACTACTTTTTTTTTCCCCTTGTTTCATTTGGCTCCTCTTGTTTTTATTTGGAAGTAAGCCGAAAGCATGAATATTCATGACGCTGTTAAACAAGATTTTTATTGAAAACAAAAATGGATCTGAAGTTTTCCATTTGTGGTTCTTTAGTCGGAGAGTGAAAGCCCCATTGAGACATGGGTATCAGAGATTTGGTTAGTTGCCACTTACTTTTGCTAAGAATGTAGATTTGGGGATATTGAGGTGTCATCCCCTTTGAGAAAAAAATATACTTTTTGAGTATTATATTTACGTACGTCGATTTTCTGTCCTCGCGCCTCAGGGGAAGATAGGATAAGATGGTTAATGAAGAGGGAGTGAATATCTTTTTTGTCTGGTTGTCTTAAGTATAAGAAGAAAAGAAATATAGACAAACAGAGCTAAAAATGTGCCTTTGACTTCGCTCTGGCTCCCTTTGCCTTCTGGTGCCCGGAAAATTGATCCTCCTCATCCGTTTTAATTTGCGTGTGTCACCCCCAGCCCACCTCCCCGTGGGAAGGGGGGCCGCGTATTTTGCGGGTTTGATTAATCAGGCATTTTTCTTCCTCGAGCATCAGGGCTGTGCATTTGTCATCAGACCTATTGTTACTTGGCAGAAAATAAATACGCCATCCAAAATATATTGCGATGCCGACTAAAATATGAAGGGGGGGAGCATCTCGCTTTAGGTTTGTGCAAACAATATCGATTTATGAAAAATAAATTCCCCAAGAGGGTCTTTATAACCAAACAAGTTTACTCCTGATTGGTGGGGTGAGTTAGAGGCTTGGAGCCATAGATCACAATAGATTCATTCATGCCTTTAGTTAATAAATATTTGTTAACATTTATTAATATCAGTGAATAAATACTTATTAAGGACCTACTAAGTGCAGTCCCTACATACTGAGCAGAACAGACCGAGGTCTTGTGGAGGATACATTCCGTGGGTAGGCTGGCCATTACCGGACAGTGAAACAGAGTAACTTAAAAGTAAAGTGATAAGTGAAAAGAACAAAATTAGAACCAAAAGAATCTTTCTGACGTCTCCTTCGACAAGACTTAGACCCAGAAATGATCTGAGACAGAAAAGGCAAACGGAAGATGGAAGACTCTGCGGTTTCCGCACGGGGACCGAGCGCCCTGAGTTCGGGCGTGTGGTTTGTGCGCCGACTCTGGTCCCTGGGTCGATGTCATTCGATGGTGATAATCACAGTTTAGTGTCATGGTCACCTTCCATTCTTACCCAGTGATGCAAGTTTTCTGTTCATAATAGTAAGATAAAGCTTTATTTTCTAGTAAATTTATAGTGTCAAAAAGGCTCACTGTGGTAAAGAGAAATATTTGGCAAATTAGGGAAGTTTTAGTACGTGGATGTGAGAAGGTCTGTGGCGAGAAGGCACACGTGGCTGTCCCAGCGAACCGAATACGAGCCTTCTGCCCAGAAATAATTGCTGAAGAAGGAAATGCCGGATAAGACCTTGTCGACCTTTCAATCACTGCCATGTGACCGAGGGTCTGTATCCAGGCACTTTACCTGTCTCGCTTTTTATCGCTGCATAGTATTCCACCCCCTCGTGGTTCCCTGGGTTGATTGGACAGGGCTCGGCCGGGACGCTGCTGTCTGCGTCCTGCAGTGTGGGCTGGGCTTCCTCGGGCGGCTGCCACTGGGCCGGAGGCTCTGAGGTGGCCTCGCCTCTGTCTGGTCTCTCTCCTGGGTCTCTGTCTCCTTGTCTTCTTCGACCGCTGGAGACGGTCTCTCCCGATACAGTCTCCGCGGCATCGTCTCTGGGCTTCTTTACGTGGGAGCTAACGACTTCAAGAGAACAACTTCAGAAACCGCCAGGCTTAAAGCAAGTCCCTGGGCCAGCCCAGAGTTCAGGAGAGGGGACAGCTGACGCTCGGTGGGAGGAGTTGCAAAGCCCCTTTGCAAAGGGCCGGGGGGCTAGGAGTGATGGTGGCAGCCATACTTGGTAAAGTCTACAAGCATCCACACTCTGGCCTGGGAAGCCCCCTGGAAGCAGGCCGAAAGCGTAGGGACAAGAGCGGATGAGTGTGGATGAGCGTGGCCGAGCGTGGCCGAGCGTGGATGGGTGTGGATGGGCGTGGCTGAGCGTGGATGAGTGTGGCTGAGCATGGATGAGCATGATGAGCGTGAATGGAAGCGATAGCCAGAAACGTAAACGTAGATGATGTGGATGGCTTATGATGCAGGTGTGATGAGCGTAGATGGCGTGGCAGCCGGTAGCTGGCGTGGATGAAGTGTGGATGAGCATGATGGCCGTGGTGAAGCGTGGATGAGCAGTGAATGAGCGTTGTAAACATCGGAATCGGCAATCGAATGGGCAATAATAACGGTAATGGATAAAGCAATAACTAAACATAAGATAAACATAATGATAATGGATAAAACTTATGGCAATGATGGCGTGGATGGCGATAACCCAGCAATGGCAAAACGATAAGATAAGTAATAGATAAACATAATCGGCAATGTCAATGGAATAAACGAAATGGATGAGTGAATGAGTAATGGATGGTAATGGATAGTGTGTAGCTGAGCATGGATGAAATAATGGATGAAACGTGGATGAAGTGTAATAACATAACCCAGTGTGTAGAAACGCCAGCATAAACAATTCCAGAAACTGACTCAAATTAGCTCATCCCAGAGCTCAGACAGACAAACCAACACCTGGAAGATAACTCCCACCAGTGCAAAATTAAAATCCAGCTCCTGAGAAAACAATATAAAAGCTCAGATCTCTCAGGCCTTACGAGAGAGGAGGCGGAGACGGGTAAAGGGGAGACGTCGCGCCACGGGGGGCCCCCAGTCGGGAGGGAGATTTATTTGTCTTGGCCTCCGTGCGTTTTTCCCACCTACATTAACAAGGAAGTAGACGAGATAACTGAATTCGACTTGCAAACTCTTCAGAAGGTATATCAGGAACGCTTAAGCACATTTACCCCTAGAAAAGTAATAGAAATAACTATCATTTATCAAGTCCCGATTACATGTCAGACACTGTGTTAATGCTCTGCACAGATTAACTCGCGGGAGGTTCACGCACTGACTTTGTCCAAGTTGTAGAAGATGCTGCCGGCGGCACCCACTCCCTCCACCGTCACGGACTCTCGATTGAGTCCACATTCAGGTCTTCGCCCTTCCCACCCATCCGTGCGCCCCGGGGACCGCCGATCCCTCCCCCAGCTCCGGAAGTTGATGCGATGGGTCTTCTGGTTTGTACCGTTGTATGCAAATTACCCTGGGACTTAGAAGTTTAGAGGAACCATTTGGTTTTGCTCATGATTTTGTGGCACAGGGCTTGTCTGGGCGGTTCTCTCGCGGGGTCTCTTGTGAAGTTGTAGAGATGTCGGCTGGGGCCGAAGTCACCTGAGAGCTCTCCTGGGCTGGACGGCCAGGATGGCACGCTCGAATGGCTGCGGGTTGGTGCCGGCGCTCAGCTGGGCTGTCATCGGCTTTCTAATGTGGCAGCCTCGGGGTCGTCACATATCTTAAATGACGGCTGGCTTTCCTCCAAGAAAGCATGCCTAGAACCTCACTTGAGGGGTCACACGCGTCCTTTCTGCCATTTTCTAGTGGCTGAAGCTTTTACAAGACTCCCCAGATTCACAGAGAGGAGGAGACACAGACCCCACATCCTGATGGGGTGTCAAAAAATTTGGAGTCGCGTCTTAAAACTCACACAGCTGATCTAAGGGAAATCCATTCCTTTGATCACTGATTGGTTCAGGAATGGGCACGGGTCCCGGTTTGTGTCACTCGACGTTTCCCCTTCTTCCCCTGGGTGTTGTGGTGTCTTATGTGACACCTGGGATTCAGCAGCCATCCGCGTACCCGCTTGAGGATGAAGCAGACGCCCCGATACTTAGTCGGCCTGCGGAGCAGCCAGCTCGGGCCCCACGGAGCTGCACGTCCTTCGCGCTCACATGTTTCTGGGTCGGCTCTGCCTGTCTGAGATGCAGACAGCACTGTTTCTTGGCACAGAGACCTCAACATTGAACTCTCCTGGACTTCGAGCTGTTGCTCACCTGCCTCAGATCTGTTGACACTGCGTTGGGACAGGGCTGCCACTCACGAGTGCTGGGTCCACGCCCCTGTCTTATGCCTCTTTCCAGACGCCTTCCAGGGCCGCCTGTGTCCTGCTCCGTCCAGCCTCCACCCGCTCCGTCCAGCCTCCACCTGCTCCGTCCAACCTCCACCCGCTTCCGTCCAACCTCCACCACGCTCCAGGTCCAGCCTCCACCCACGTCATTCTTAACCTCCACCTGCTCCGTCCAACCTCCACCCGCTCCGTCCACCCTCCACCTGCTCCGTCCACCCTCCACCTGCTCCGTCCACGCCTCCACCTGTGTTCCCCTCGTCGGTCATCTGCTCGCTTCTCCGCTTCGCTTTGATGCTTTAAAACTCCCGCGGGCCCTTTGCCTGGAAGCCTGGGGCTCTCCAGAGATCGCCCGTGAGAGACCCGAGCCGTAATCGTTTCCCAAGCCTTTCTTCCCGGGTTAAATGACATTTCTGGGAACTACACATTCATTGCCAGGTGGGAGATTAAAATTGGGTCAAGGTGATTAAAAGAAAAACGTTTTTCCTATTTAAACGTGGTACTAGATGAATACAAAACGAAATGACACAGAGTCCTTCCACCTTTTGACATTCGTAGAGTTTATTTAAGAAGCAGGTGATTCATCGGGTCTAAATGAAATCTGCACTAAAAATAAAAAAATAAAAATGTTAAGCTCCCCGCCCCCCCGCTTGTCAGCAGGGCGGCAGGGACCCCGATGCGATTGCCCCTCTCCGGATCTCAGATTTATGGAGCCGCCTGTCCGCGAAGAGCAGGTGCCTAATTATAGCATCCAGTGTCACAATGTGCTTTCTGACACCCAGGAGCTACTCAAGCCAGGCCCCGCCCTCCATGATGAAGCGCTTCGTCTGCCAGTGGGAGGTAACTGGGACGGTCAGCAGGTCGCCCACTCATGGTGGTCAGAGGGGACACCGGGAAACACTGGAGGGAACGACCGGCAAGTCCCGCCCCCCGTCTCTGGGACCGTGTCCACGTTCGGGACCTGGGCAGCCCCTGTGGGCTCTGAGGGTCTTTCTCTTAGTGGAGGTCACCTAAAGTGACCTGTGTATTTCAATCATGGTCACTCGTCCCTGGAGAAGCGATATCAGACCCTTAGAAGACCCTGAGGAATCGTGCTGTGTGTCGCCCGTGGCCGACATCGCCCTGGGCCAGGAGCCCTTGTGGATGGGGGGCTGAGCCTCGTCCTCCCTGCTCCCTGGCCTAGCAGAGGGGCAGAGCCAGGGAGACTCCGAGTTAGGGGGTGTCCCTTTCAACCGAAGAGGAAACGGCCAACCACACGCAACAGTCGTGTTTGAAGTAAAAGTGGCTCATTAGAGCTGGCGCTTCCAGCCTCGCTGAGGCCACAGACTGTGGCCCGAGGGCCACGCCTGGCCCGCCACCTCTTATTACCCAGCCCACGAGCTAAGAATGGTTTGTACATTTTTTTAAGGATTAAAAAAAAAAATCCAAAGAAGAGAAATGCATGACACGTGAAAATCATATGCCGTTCATATTGCGGTGCCCGGAAATGACATGGCCACGCCACACCTTTCTGCCACACCCGCGGCTTCCTCCACGCTTCGGTGACAGTGACGGGGTGAACCCTGAGCAGTGGATCCTGCGTGGGGTTCCTGTCGCATGATCACAGTGATGGGTTTTGCCTTGACGGCGTCAAAAAACGTTGTGGACGTTGGTTTCCTCCCTGTTGTATGAGTTCTGACTTCGCGTTTGGCCTCCCGCCTGCCGGGGCTGAAATATTTACGTTCAGGCCGCACGCGGGGAAGGTCTGCCTGGCCTCGCTGAGCACGTGCGAGGCGCCTGGCTCAGGGTCACAGCACCCCGAGGGCACAGCGCTGTGGCCAGCAGGGCTGTGGGACCGTTCCGCCTCGCCCTCAAGAGCAAGTGGCCGAGTGATTTGGGGCACGATGTCCTTATTGTCCCCCCCTCATGTAACCTCAGCCTCGAAACGAGATAAGGCAGGTCGCTCTAAATGGAGGTTTGTGCGCAAAGGACATTTCGGCGGCTCCTGGCTTCTGGCGCGTGCCTGAGTGTTGACGGCTGTTGTCCTTGCTGTGTCCTGATGAGGAGACGAGGCATCTCCAGCCTCTCCGCGCCAGGCAGCGGATTCCGTCCCCCCGTAAAATCGGCCTCCAGCCACAGAGCGGGTGGGGTGACGCGCCCGCCGTGGCAGAGCGGGGATGGGATGTTGGGACTGGCTTCCTTTGGCCTCGCACCGTCCAAACCTGCAAAAATGAGCCGTGGACGGCAGGACCGTGAGGCCATGTGACTGAAACATCCTTTTTGAAAAAAGAGCCCTCGATGGCGTCTTTCCTTCCCTCCCGCTCCTGTGGAGAGTATCAGGAAAATCTGAATTCGGGGCGCTCCAAGGAGGCTGGAGATAAGGCGCGTCTCAGGTGTGACTGTGGCTCGAAGTGAGTCCCTGCTGGGTAAGTAAATTGCGGTTGTCACACCCGGTTAAGTGGGTCCTCGGTGACTGGAGCCACTGCTGGAACTCAGCGCTCCACGCCCAGACGCTCCCCGAGCAAAGGCGGCCGGTCTCAGAAACGGGACCTGGAAACACAGCGTCGCCCGTGTGCGTGGGGCTCAGCCACCGGGCTTGGGTTCGGGTGGGCTGTGTGCGCCCTAGCACAGGGGTTACCCTCTGTCCCCACGGACAACTACGGCGCCCGTGGCACGGCCTGAAGATGGCACGGCCTTATCGTGCACCGTGGCAGGAAGTGACGGGGTGTGGGTCTGAGTGGCTGCTGAATTATGCTGCGGGGGCGGATTTCCTACCATCGAGTCGTTTTAGCAGCAAAGTAGAAGTAGAGGGCCTTGTGCTGTGGGTCACGGGCAGACACGATCTCCGTTTCATCGCGGGCACCCGGCCTGGACGCTCGAAGCCGAGGAGACAGGCAGCGGGCGTGACACACAGGCGGCAGCAGATGTCGGGGCAGCCCAGCCCCCTGGCTCCCACCCCAGTGGCCGGTCCAGAGGGTTCTGGGCAGCACGAACTCAGCAGGCGCCGTGCTTCGGGTGCTGGGCAGGGCGTTCGTAAGACAGACGTGCCGAGCTGGTCGCCTCGTACCCTGCGAGTCCATGCCCCTCGTCCAGGGTGGCGGATAAGTTGGCTCTGACCTCTTTGCAGTGAATGCATCACCGAGTGATGTGCTGAGAATTTTGGGGGCCGCATCTCAGCAAAGGGGGGGCCTGGGGGGCAGGAGTGATCGGGAGCCGTGTTCGCCGTGTACAGATTCGAAGGTCGCCGAGTCAGGATTTCTCAGTGAATTCTGCTGCGTAATCTGCGCGGGGTGTAAAACATCGTCAGGACCACTGCGGTGAAGGTAACAGACTGAAATCACACGGCCGAAGGGAAAGGACGAAAGGAAGTCGTGGCCCATGGAATGGCCAGGCCCAAGGGCAGAGCGAGCTTCGGGCACGGCTGCATCAGGGCCCTCGACAGGCAGCGTCACGGGGACATGCTCTGTCTCCGTGTTTAGCTCTTGCCCCTGCTTGGTCCTGTGCTGGCTTCGTCGTCAGGCAGCCTCTGCCAGGACGCCCACGCCTGTACCTTTATAGCCGAGCAAGTCCCGTTCAGCCAAAGCACTGAGGATGGTTCTCAGTGGCCCAGATCGGGTCACAGGGCTGTTCCAGAGCCAGTCACTGTGAAAGCATCTTGATCTGGCTTGAGGATTGTGTCCGCCCCCGGCGAGGAGGAGGGGTCAGTCTCAGCCAAACCCCCTTCAGTGGCGATGGTGACCCAAAAGAAACTAAAAGTCATCACCAGAGAGAGAGACAGAGAGGGAGGGAGGGAGGAGGGAGGGAATGGATGCTGGACACACCAGAGCAGCAGAGTCAGTCATCTGGGGAGGAGCTGGTGCGTTTCATTCGGCCCACACTTCGTCAGGGAGGTTCATGGACACTTGTCACTTCCCTATCTGAGTCCGATCTGGTCTGTTCTGTCATCTGCGGGTCTTGGGCTCTTGCCTCTGGAGATTTCAAAGCAAAGTGTCTTGTCGGCAGGTGGCCTCGACGGGACCTCGCCAAGGAAAAGGCGGAGTGGGCCGGGGCGCTGCACGGCTTCCGACCGCTCGGCCGCGGCCGTTGCTTAATTTGAAAGTGAGTAGCAAGCGAGAGAAAGTGCGTTCATCAAAAGCCTTGGACTTCTTCGTACCGTTTTTTAAAAGACAGTTAATGAAGGCATGTTGGAAAAGAAAATAAATAACAATAACTTAGTTCTATTGGTGACCTTGTCAACGACCCAAATTAAAAACCCTCTCATCTTATCCGTGTGTAAACTCTACCTCCGAAAGTTGGCTCCTCACAGCTGTTCATTAGAAGGGGGAAAAAGAGGCGCTTGGCATCCTAACACCTTCTCCTGCGTGTTCCGAGTCTCCTCATTCTTGTGCCGCGAGAGGCTGGGGAAGGAGCGGGGCTCGTGCGCGGGGGGCTGTTCCGCTCACAGACGGGGTGGCGGGCTCTGCGGACAGCTGGAGAGCGAAGCGCACCCCATCTGCAGCCATTTAAAATATCGAGTACTCAGAAGCTCTATGGAGGTCACGCACTAAAAGGAAAGGAGGGAAGAGAGAAGGGGGGGCGAGGGAGGGCGGGAGGAAGGGAGGGAAGAGGGAAGAGGTCTGGGAAAATGGATTTAGCCTGGGGACGATCAGCCCGACAGCCCGAGAAAGTGAGGTGAAGTTTCCACTGCGCCTCGTTGCAGGGTGCACGGCTGCACAGGTTGGTCACTGCTCAAGCGGGTTCGGCCGAGGGGATGATGGGGGCTGAAATCCAGCCCACCCACCGCTCGCAGGCCGGCAGAGACCTGCCAGGTGCCATCTCTTCTCTGCCATCTAATGTCCTCGAAGCTCTGGGAACGAAGACAGTGTCCCCTTCGCATCTGTTTTTACAAAAGCAGAATTAAAAGTCGTGGTCTACACGAAGAAACAAAAGTTCCTGAGATAATTATGCGAGCCTTTTTACTGTGCAACGTAGACTTATTGAGCACCTACTATGTGCCAGACGCTCTATAGCCCAGGAACCCTTTCTCTCTGGAGCTTACATTCCAGCAGCGAGGCAACTGGTAAGCGCCGGCAGACACTCAGCTGTCCGCAGAGCCCGCCACCCCGTCTGTGAGCGGAACAGCCCCCAGCGCACGAGCCCTGCTCCTTTAAATATCAGTAAGCTTTCTGAGGAAAGGAAAATAGGACTGTGAGGGTGCTTCTTTCTCGATCATGTTTTCAGGGACCTTCTTCCTGAGCAAATGACATTGGAGCAGAATACGGGTAGCAGAAGGGATCTGGCCCTGTGACAATCAGCGGGGAGGGTGAGCCAGGTGGCAGAAGGGCCCGGCAGAGGGCCTGAGGCCAGAACAAGCTCGGCCAGTTCAAAGGACAGAAAGGTGATTGTGTCCGGAGTCCTGACGGCGAGGAAGAGGCTGCGAATAGGCGGGAACGGCCGGCGGGTGGTGCGCGCGTCCTGCGTGGGGTCCCGAGCTCCGCCCTGTGTCCTCGCCTGGTGAATCCAGCCTCACGGGCGACGTTCGGTTTGGGCGCCTGCTCTCTATCTCCAGCCACGAAGACAACGCGAAGCCCTTGGCCCTTCGTGCCCACGCGCCCCCTGCCAACCGCGTCTCACCAAAGGGGGCTCAGCGATGGCGCGCTCTCCCCAGGCCTCCTCCAGCTCCGGGACTGCCACCGTGCCCCGCCAGGCCGTCGGGCCCCAGGCCCACGAGTCAGGCCCCCTCTCCGTCGCTCAGCCGGTCCTGCCGACTCCGTCCCGTCATCTGCTCCCCACCTCTGCAGGCCCAGCCTCCACAGTCACCCGCCCGGCCAGCCGCGCCCCAGGCAGCCTCACCCCGGCTTCAGCCACAGCCCGCAGCCCGGGAGATCCGTAAACAACATAAATCAGACCGCGTCAGCTCCTTCCCTCTCGAACTCTCTGAAGTCCTCCCGTCACACGTGGGGTTGTCATTTTCCCCTTATTTCTTCATCATTCAGTTACAGTTGACATTCACCCATATTTTGTGTTAGTTTCAGGTATACAGCACAGTGGCGAAAGATCTGTGTAACCCATGAAGTGGTCTTCGGGGTGCCACTTTTCACGGGAGGCCCTCGCTCAGCTCCCCGTGGCCGTGTATAACAGGTTCTGTTTTCCCCTGTGACATCCGACAGGCTACAGCTGACTCCCGCTCCTCCCGCCACCCCAGCCCCTAGCACGGTGCCGGCACGCAGTAGGTGGTCAGGAGCCATTCGCCAGGGGAAAGAAACGCCTTCCCCGGTCGCGAAGCGTCTCGAATGAAGGTTCTCATTCCTTGGGGGCCATGGAGAACTCTCCTCTAGCGGAAAGGCCTGGCACTGGGGACTCACGCGGCATCATAGACGATTCCTCGGGGAGAACGCGGGAGGCGGGGTGCGGAGCGGACCGGGCGGAGGATCGCGGGTCGGAGGGGGAGGCGAGCGGCCCCCGGAAAGAACTTTCTCTCCCCGTCAGAGCGTCCGGCGCTTTCCCTTGTACCTCTTGTGCGTTTCCCTCTGCTTTCCCCAGCACCGTGGGTCCCGCGAGGTCGAAGAGGCCACGTGTTTGCATCGGAGCTGGGTTCTCACCCAGGCGGACGCGTCGGGGTGCCCGGCTGTGCGGGGAGACGTCCCGCCGAACGAGAACCAGACTCCGACCCGCTGGGCAGTGTCTCGTTTGTCTCTCTTTCGTTTCTCTTAGGAACTTACAAAGGTTCCTCAATCCTAAGTCAGGGGCAGAAAGGGCCCGAGGCCCACGTGTGTATAAGCCAAAGGGAACGATAACTTGTAAACTTTATTGGAGTCGAGTGACATTTATTTTGGAGGAAGATGAGTCCCTGGGCTTGGCTGTGCCAGACGGGAATGCTTCCGGCTGCGGGTACCGGGATGCGCGGATGGCGGGGCTCACGTGGAGTGGGCTGCTCTCCTCATGCAGCGAAAGAGCGGGAGGGGCAGCCCGAGCGGCAGAGCTCAGCCCTGTCAGAGCTTTGGAGAAGTGTCTCTGCGATGCCCTCGTCGTCCCTCATGCCTGCAGATGGCTGCTCCGGACACCAGGGTGACATCCGAGCAGGAGGAAGGCACAAGGGCCAGCAGCAGCTATGACTCCCCCTCTCATTGGAAGCAAAGGCGGGACCGGCGGTCTCCCGGAGACTTGCCATTGCGTGTCACCAACCAGAGCTGGGTCCCGTGGCCTCGTGTGCCTGCCGTGGAAGCTGGAGGAATGAGCGTGCTGTTCTCTCAGCTTCTGTGATGAAGACAGAGGTGCCGGTTCACCGAGCATCTGCGCTTCCATCTTCCTAGTGTGGAATTGCCCCCCATGAGTGGCCGCCGGGCCAAAGACTGTACCCCCAGCTCCTCTGGCTTCGACGAGGCCACGAAACGTGCACTTGCCAGTGTGAGGTGACGAGTCGCTCCCAGGCTCAGCGTGCATGCCTTCCGCACCCTGTCCTCCCTTCTGCCCGCTGGAGGCAGGACACCTGTGGCCGGGGGGCGGGCGGCTGCCGGATGGAAGCCGTGCGGGACACCTGCCCAACACCCTGTGCCGCGCGGGCTGTTCTGCAATGCGTAAACAAGCTTCTGTCCTGTTAAACCACGCGACGTGCGCATTTGCTTTGTCGATAGCTAGTGTTGCCCTGGTTAATGCGGCCATTCCATGGGCAGGGAAGGAGACCCAACGGTATCCGGTTAGCGGCAACCGCGTGGACCACCCCCCGTTCTGTCCCGGCGCCCCGTCTCCACCGTTGACTCAGACACCGCCGTTCTCCGTCTCCGTCCTGAGTCCTGACGCTTCTTCCTGCCCTGCGGGCCCTGGAAGGTGCCGGTCACGAGTGCGCGGAGCCTGCGCCGCGGACGGGCGGCCCTCTCTGCGGGACGGGGCTGCTGGGGACGGCGGGGTGGGTGCCGTGACCCGCACAGCCCCTGCCCCCCACACA
>NW_024348242.1:1978179-1988508 GCF_902729225.1 Pteropus medius | reverse complement strand
CGTGGCCTCGTGTGCCTGCCGTGGAAGCTGGAGGAATGAGCGTGCTGTTCTCTCAGCTTCTGTGATGAAGGCAGAGGTGCCGGTTCACCGAGCATCTGCGCTTCCATCTTCCTAGTGTGGAATTGCCCCCCATGAGTGGCCGCCGGGCCAAAGACTGTACCCCCAGCTCCTCTGGCTTCGACGAGGCCGCGAAACGTGCACTTGCCGGTGTGAGGTGACGAGTCGCTCCCAGGCTCAGCGCGCATGCCTTCCGCACCCTGTCCTCCCTTCTGCCCGCTGGAGGCAGGACACCTGCGGCCGGGGGGCGGGCGGCTGCCGGATGGAAGCCGTGCGGGACACCTGCCCGCCACCCCGTGCCGCGCGGGCTGTTCTGCGATGCGTAAACAAGCTTCTGTCCTGTTAAACCATGCGATGAGCGCATTTGCTTTGTCGATAGCTAGTGTTTCCCTGGTTAATGCGGCCATTCCACGGGCAGGGAAGGAGACCCCAACAGTATCCGGTTAGCGGCAACCACGTGGACCACCCCCCGTTCTGTCCCGGCGCCCCGTCTCCGCCGTTGACTCAGACACCGCCGTTCTCCGTCTCCGTCCTGAGTCCTGACGCTTCTTCCTGCCCTGCGGGCCCTGGAAGGTGCTGGTCACGAGTGCGCGGAGCCTGCGCCGCGGACGGGCGGCCCTCTCTGCGGGACGGGGCTGCTGGGGACGGCGGGGTGGGTGCCGTGACCCGCACAGCCCCTGCCCCTCCTCCCCCCTTTCACACAGCCCCCCTTTACATCACCAGCACAGCTGCTGGGCCCCCCACGCACACAGCCCCCACACACAGCACCCCACATACACACACACAGCACCCCAGCACAGCCTCTGCCCCCCCACCCACACACAGCCCCCATCTCCTGCTCACAGCCTCGGCCACCTCACCAAGCAGACAGCCCCCCCAGCACAGCCGCCGCCCCCGGGACTCAGGAGCCAGGCCTATTTGGGGGTTTCTGGCTCACCGCACGTGGCCCCCCGCCTGCAGTGCTGGGTGGTAGAGGAAGGGCCAGGAAGGTCCCTCAGGCCCGAGTCACACCCCAACGGCCCCACGATCGTGCCCCGTTAAGGCGCAGAACCCGACTATGTGCACGCCGTACCCCATCGTTGCTCCTGCGGGGCCTGGTGTGTGGGTTCGCCAGCAGCTGACACCCCCTCGTGGGTGCCGCGAGGTGGGGAGTGGGGGCGGGGAGCTGGGGGCGTCCGTGGAGAAGGAACTGCGAAGAGGTCTGTGCCAGGAGCCCAGCCAGCGCTAGGCGGAGGCAGGCGCGGCGCCGGCCTCGGCACACGGTTTAACAGGCCTCCAGACTCTGTAGCAAAGACGATATCATAATGCAGTATTTTTAAATATCAAACTGAGACAAACAACTCATAATGAATAAAATATCAAAAATTAAAAAAAGTTTTTTTAATTCTGGGGATTCCAGTTGGTATATGATATTGTATTGGTGTCAGGTGTACAGCGTGGGGGCTAGACATTTATATAACTGATAAGTGAGCCCCCCCCCATAAATCTAGTACCCGTCTGGCACCGTACATAATTATTACATAAAATATCACAATTTTAAAAAACGACAGGGCAGGGCAGGGAAGTAGCGTTCTGAGCAGAGGGCCCAGGGAGGATACGGGGTCCCGAGGGTGGAGCGATTCCCCAAAACGTGGACGCTATGCGTCTTAGGGTCACCTGCGCTGTCCGTGCCAGGTGTGCAGGCTGGGGAGCCCTGGAGCTGGACCTTGGAGAGCGGGCAGGGCCTTAGCGTCAGGGAGGAGGGGAGGCCTTGCCGGTGACGTGTGGACGACGTGCAGACGCGCCAAGGTCTGGCTGCGTGAGTGGGTGTCCAACGGTCGGCACAGTGTCCATCGAAACGAGAAGTATCTTCAGGTTGAAAGGCGAAGCAGGCAATTCTATGGCTTATATAACGGAATTTTTGTAGGATCCTTGACTTACGGGAAGACGGGGTCGGAGCAGACAGATGACCCCGTAATTCTGCACGGGTTACTCTCTCACGGACTATGGTAGCATAACTCAGGTACCAATGATTGACGAGACAAAGGGACATAGAAAGCAGTAGGCGCTGGGGGTCGTACCCCCCGGTGGTCTCACGATGGACGATCGCTCGTTCGCAGTACGACCAGGTTGAGATTCATCTCGGCGGTGGGGCCATCCCAGCCTTTGCTAACAAAAACACTTATGGCGGCATTTTGGGGAGCACGGATAATCCTCAGCTAGAAAGTTCCGACAGGCTTGCTCAGGACAGCGAGGTGGGTCACAGCGTGAAACTTAAATCCGAGACACAGAGATGGAGTCGGTTTGGTTCCCAGCCGCATCCAGTAGGCGAGGCGGGACTGTCCTCTGCCCCAGCTGCCATCGAAAGCCCCCAGCCGATCGGGACTCCGCTGCGTGTGTGCGTGTGTATTGCAAGCATCAAGCACGTTGCTAATTTGGAAGGAAAACCTCCTCATGCACTATGTATAGCCACGATCTTCTCGATACTCAGAATGTATTTGGGTGGTTTCTTCCCTTAGTATTTTGTTTAGGAAATTTTTAAAAAGATGCCACGGGCAGACAGGAACAACGGGACAATGGCGGCTGCCCGCGGCTTCCCATTCCGCGCCAGCAGGAAATTCGTATTCTTAATAAAAACACCGAATCGTCACGTCTCGTAGAGAGTGAACATTACGGGGTTTCCGATGACAATGGCTGTGCCGGCTCGGGCTGCTGCTTGTGGTTGAATTAAATTAGTTTATGTTTTAACGAGGCGGCTAATCAGCGGCGACTGTCGCGGTCAGCGGCGGGGCAGCTCGGCTACGTTTTGTTTTCTCTCCCTCTCTTTCCAGTTGTTCTTCCGTGAGCCGGAGCGAGCGCTCCGAGCTGGCCTCGGAGCCTCTCGGCCGCGGGAGGCAGATTCGGACCTGGAGCCCTGAGAAGTCAGGGGCCTCGCTGGCACTGGCCTGGGCTGGTTTGGAATAGTTCCTAGGTCATTTGGCGGGATGTTTCCTTAGGTTCCTGCAAAGAAGCGTGTGACGCGTGGGACAGAGCGGGGTTAAGAGGCTGAGAAGTGAGTTCTGACCCGCGGCCTTGGAATGGCTGCATCGGGGAGCAGCCTCTGCTCGCCCCAGCCCTCCGGATTTCCATCTGCAAAAGCAAAAAAAGAAAAAAAAGGATTCTCTGAACCACGCAGCTGTCCATTTGTCCACCTGTTCGTTCATTCCTTCGCCAAACGCGACATGTGCCCATCGCGTGCGGGCCCCCATGCTCCCGAGACTTACGGCCCAGTGGAGGCGAGGCGTGTAGGCCTCATCACACCCAAATGTGAATACCATCTGTGTGAAGAAAAACAGGCAGGGCATTGCTCCGGTGGTGGGGGGCCTGGCTACGCGGGGCCCAGAGACGGGCAGGGAGGTCTCTGATGAGGGCGTGACGAAGCCAGTCAGCGTTGGCACACCTGTTCAGGTGAGCGCTCAGAGAGCAGGCTGAGGTGTTCATTGTGCGAAGAAAGAGTGGGCCAGACAGAGGACCCGCCTGGGGATGACAGGAAGGTTGGCCAGTTCCAGGCACTGCCCGAAGCCGGGGTGAGCAGCCCCAGCGAGGTGTGAGTGGAGTGGGTGGGGGCTTGGACCCTCTCAGGAGGGGCGGGAGGCCACTGAGCCGGAAGGAGATCGATTTGCGTTTTAAAAGGATTCTCTGACTGTCACAGGGGGAAATCGGTTTGGGGAGGATGTGCAAAGTGAGGCTCTCGCAGAGAGTTCCAGCGGTACCGGCGGCGTTAGGCGGTACGTAAACACTTCTATTTGTTTAATTATCCATGGAGTTGTATGTGCATTAGGAAGGATATCGCGTAAAAATCTGTGCTTACAGAGATGGTTACTTAGGGCAAAACTTGTAAAAATCAGTTAAAATGGTAAAAAATAGAATACGGGTTATGGTTCTAACAAAAACCGTGAAAGTCCTTAGACTAAGTGAGAAAAAGTGTCGGACTTTATTTTTCCGCGGCATCTTTCTAGCCCTCCAATATTTTGGTTTCTTAGGTCACAAAGAATTAAATGTGGCCCTCGTAGGCAATGTCCCCTCTCGGTTGACATTCGGTCACTCTTAGGGGACCAGAAGGAAGTGCTGACTGTGGCTTCTTAACGCAAGGAAGTGAGAATATTTCTTTCCGACTTCCTGCTTCTGTTCCAGCCGCCAAAGCCAGAAAATACGGATCCCATTGCAAGCAGGGCTTCTTGACCTTTGTTACAATGCACAGACGTGTATTTCGGATTGTGACTTAGAGCACGCATACGAGCGCGAGTGTGCAGAACAGTGTTATGTAACATATTATGTAACATCCATGTGACATGTGCGGATATACACACACACACACACGTGTGTATGTTTACATCTAAAATAAAGTTTCACAAAGCAATAGTTACTGTTACCTCGTGTGACGAACTGGTATTTTGCTGTCCGTTGTCCTTCGTTGCTTACAAAAGCCGCTCGACACCCACTGAACTGATTTCGAACCCAGAACGGCTTGCGAGGTCTATTTGAAAAACACCGATTTGGACATTTTTGTGTTCTAAGTGGACCAGCTTCTGAGGCGCCAGAGCGCACTGTGCCGGGCAGCACGCCCGATGGGCCGGTGGCCAGCCATTTCATTGTCGCCAGGCGACGGGAAGGGCAGGGCCACCGTCCAAGGCAGAGGGAGCGGCCTCCTGACTCGCCGCTCCATCCTGGTCTGGCGGACGCTCTCGAACCAGTGAACTCCGGCGGAGAAGTGTTTGTCCCCTTCCGCCTGAATTTCCTGTGCATCGGGGCCAGCTCCAGCTCCGCCCCGTGGACGTCCCTGGTTCTCGAGCTCGGGCGTGGGCTACCGGGTCTTCTAGTGGCTCGGTGATGGCCCACTTCTCTGCTACCTCCGGGTCTCGGCGAGCCCAGTTTCCCAGCAGTTGCTGATTTGGAAGGAACAGGCGCAGGATGGCAGAGGAGAGGACGCGGGGGCGGGAATCGGCTACGCGTGCGGTTCCGGAAGCTAGTGGGGACGTCACGCACACGCCGCAGAGCCGGCCGGGGACCGAGCAGAGCCCACCGACAACCACGAGCCACCGAGCCGCACCCCGGGGAGGAAGCACAGCCCGTCATGCTGCATTCACTCTGCAAGGGAGGCGCGCTCGGGGCTGGGCGGACCCCGTGAATCCGTGGGCGGAATTCGAAGGGCCAAGTGGGAAACGTTTTTACCTTCGCAAGCCGGGGCGGCCTTTGTCATGACTAAGCCCCGCTCTGCCATCGTACTGCAGAAGCAGCTGTGCACAGGACGCACACAGCTGACTGAGCAACATCGATAACACGATTCACAAAGGCGATCAGCAGGCGGGCCGGGGCGCACGGGCCGAGATTCGCCAGCCCCCGCCTGAACCCGCCGCGTTTCCCCTCTTACGTTGCCCTGCAGTCGACTGTGGGGCACGCATCCGTGAACCCCGCTTCTCGGCCTGGGCACCCCTGGCATTTGGGACGGGGCCCCTCTTTGTGGTGGGGATGTCACGTGCATTGCAGGCCGTTCAGCCCCAAGGGCGCCCCCAGTAGAGAGCTCCCGCTTTGAGCCAGTCACCGCTGTTCCGTCCACGCAGTGATTTGTGCGTTTGGTCCCTTCGGCCAGGTGTTACGTGACATTAGCTTGGGCATGTGGAAGCACAGACTGCTCCCGGGGTTGGCGCGCAGGACTATTTCTGACCGTGGTCAGAATCCGGGCCTTCCGTCTACTGAACAAAATGGGAAGGGGGCGGGGGGTGGTGGAGCCTGCCCCTGACTCAGGGCCTAGCCGGGAAGATGAGGTAAAGGCGTGTAAGGTTAGAGTTTCGTGAGTTATTTTACTAGACGGGTTAGAAATGGGAGGGAGGCAGTAAGCAGGAGGCACCGCGGTGTTTGCGTGCGCGGACCCCGGCCTGGCGCAGCCTGGGCCGCGGGCCCGACGCCCCCACTTCCTGGCTGAGTGAGCTGGGCGAGCGACCTGACCTCCCCATGCCTCGGTTTTCTCATCTGTTAAATGGGATCAATGCGAGAAGCTCCCGAGCAGAAGCATCCGGCAGCCGCACAAGTTTGGGAGATTCCAGGCTCATCGGAGGGAGCCAGGCTTTGCGACTCCTGGACCCCTCCGAGCCTTGGCAGGCCGTAACTAACGCCCGGGGGCTCCGAGGGGCTGTACGTGGAATTCCCCCCCACCTTCTAGGGGACACGTGTGGACACTGGGCAGTTGGGAGGGGCTGACTTCAGTGGCCTCGGCCCACGTGTGGGCTGACACTCGGGCAGCTGAGCGGCGGACGCAGCTCGGATGCTGTCAGGGCAGGTCCCGTGTGGCTCGCATCCACCGTCCATGGTCACTCTGCGGCCCTGCTGTGCGTTTCCAGCAGAGGACACATCCGCATGGCAGTTAGGAGAGTCCGTGGCTGACCCCTGGACCGGGAGCCGAACCGGAGAGCGCCGAAGTCGGCGCCGACCTGTGTCTGCGTCTGTAACGGCGCACAGTGGGCCGCGGGGCTCAGCCCCTGATGCTTCCTTCTCGTGGTTCTGAGGCTGGGGTCAAGGCCCCTGCAGATGGGCGGTGGGTGAGCACCCGCTTCCTGGCTCATGCTCCCCGTGTCCTCACATGGAGGAGGGGCGAGGGGCTCTCTAAGGTCTCTTTTACAAGGACGCCAGGCCTGTTGACAAGGCCCTCCCCCACCATGGCCTCGTCACCTCCCAAAGGCCCCGCCTCCTGACGCTGTCACACGGGGGGTAGGATTTCAGCAGAGGGGTTTGGGCGGGACACAGACGTTCGTTCTGCAGCTTCCCCGATTCATCCAGGAGTAGATGTGCCACGCTCCCTTGAAATGTGTGACCTTAAGAGCAATTTTTCTCCTCCTTCGACCTCGAGTTATAAAGCGGTTCCTCCGGGTGTAGCCATATTGGAGGTCACGTGACCAGATGTGTGCAGGATCCAGGTCAGGCCGTGTGCTGCTTTCCGAGGGCTGCGTAACGAATCACCCTAAACACGGAGGCTCAAACCAGAAGAAATGTGTTTGCTCACAGTTCTGAAGCTTAGACGCCTGAAATCAAGCCGTGGGCAAGGTTCCTTCCAGGGTAGGATCCCCAAGCCCTGGGCTGTGGATCAGTACCGGTCCGTGGCCTATTAAGAACCGGGCCGCTCAGCAGAAAGGTTGGGGGCCGCTGTCTTAAAGGACACTTGTTGATGGGTTTAGGGCCCACCTGGATAAGCTGGGTTAATCCTGTCCTGAGATCCTTAATTATATCTGCCAAGACTTTTTTTCCCAAACGAGGTCAGTCCCAGTTTCTGGGTTACGGACATATCTTTGGAGGATATTTCACCTTTCAACCTGCTACAGACCAGATTGTCAAAGCTGCTGATGCTGATAACAGCTGCTCGAGTGACATCTTGGATGCGTCGCTCTGTCCTTCACGTTGGTGGGTCATTCTGTCGTGAAACTGTAGGACAGTGGTTTTTTTTTAAGCTCGAGTGGCCTCGGCATCTCCCAAAGGGCTTAACCTGCCCAAGGTTAGAACACGGGTCACTGCGTCCCAGCCCAGAGTGTCTGACTTGGCAAGTCTAAGGTGGGATCTGGGCATCTGGCAATTTTAAGATGTTCCCAGGTGATGCCCGTAGTACTGGTCCAGGGAACCCACTTTGAGAACCACCAGGCTAATAGGTTTTCTGGAGGAGGGAATTCGCAAGCATTCTGGGCCCCAGTTTGCTGGTGGTCTGTGTCCCTGGACATCCCTCCAGCTCCGTAACACGTCGCTCGGAAGCCTCGCTGGCTTTAGCTCACACTAGGACGCTCTGGAAAAGCATCGCCCTGTGTCACCGGCCCAAAGGAAGCACTCGGCCAACTGCCAGATGGTGCACACTCAACGGAGACACAATTCACTTTGCAGCAAAGCAACAGAACAAGCCTTCTTAGAGTCAAAGACATTTTCTTAAGTCGATCGCGGCGACAACAGAGGTAATATTTTGATATTTGTCACAGTAATTAGAATACCCAACGAGAGTGCTCATTGAAGTAGAGAAAATTCTGACATCCCAGGAGGAGAAATTACAATGCAGCCTGTTGGTGACACTCCATGCCGTCCCTTATTTTTGTTACGAATTCTGGAATGACGACTGCGTCTCTTTTTTGAGCAGCGGTCTGCGGAGAAGTTCGCAGTAGCAAACGACACAAATTGGTGAGACATAGTAAGGCTTTGAAAGAACCGGCCCCTTTCTTCAAAGCAGCAGCTGGGCTTACGTGACGGGCGCCGTGGTGTCTCGGGTCTTCTGTCGGCACTTGTTAGACAATGCTGCCCCTCCGTGCGGGACAGTGGGTTACCCAGTGACTTCTGTGTCGGGGTGCGGGGAACAGCAGGGAGGCCACCTGGTAGGGAGCAGAGGACAAGCAGAGCGGCCGGAGTCGAGCACGGGGAGCTTTCAGCCCCCCTTCAGCAGGCGGAGGAACCAGCCACCACCGCCAGCTGCGTGGAGGGGTGGGTACAACCCCAACGGCCCCCAGTTACCCCGTACGCCATGTTTGGGCATCCAGAGTTACTCACCTTAAAAAAAAAATGACTCAGGCCACACAAGGCCACGTGCAGTATCTATTTCCATTCCATTTATACACGATCACACAGAAACGAAGTGTCCAGAACAGTCAGCTCCGCAGAACCGGAAGGCAGAGAGGTCTGTGGCTGCAGGTACTGAGGGGTGAGCGGGGAGAGAGGAGGGTGGACAGGGTCCCCCTGGGGGCTTGGACGCGCAGCCCCGTGGACAGACGCGTGCACACTCGGCAAGCTCGAAAACGGCGAGCTAGACGTATGGAAATTTTTATCTCGATTACAAAAAAACAAAAACGATTCAGACTTAGGATTATCCTGAAGCCGGCTTCATCCAGAAGGCGGCGAGCGTGGAGGAAAACGGGCAGACGTGGCAGTCGAATCCCACCTCGCTCCCATCTCTGCAGTGGTTTAATCGCCAGCACTGACTGGGCCTTAATACCTGCGCCGTGAGGGAAGCTGACACGGGGGGCCGTGTCATTTCCCCGAAACCTCCCGGAATTTCCCACGTGATGCGGCTCCCGCGTCGCCCCATTTCTACGGGTGAGGAAGCTGATGCGTGCCGGCCCCGGGTCCCCTGGCCGGCAGGTGACCTCTAGGGAGGGAGGCGGCGGTCTGGACCAGCTCGGTCCCTCGTCACCCTGGTGGCTGGGGAAGCTGCAGGAATAACTTTGCCGCCAGTTCCACAGCTTCCTCCGGGCGATAAATCAAGCCCCTTCCGGACCCCGGGGTGCGACTCGGCAGCCGGGCGCCCGCCGCCTCTTGGCGGGCAGCAGAGGGCAGACTCACCTTCCACGCGGGCCTCTGACGAACCCTGCATCCTGCTCCGAGCTCCCTGGGCCTGGCAGAGCGCCGAGGATTCGTTTCCGTGGAACCGGAGCGGCCCATCTCACATCTGTCCACTGATACGCATCCAGCAGCCCTGGCACAGGGCGTCCTTCCCGGCCGTTTTTGGAGCGGATCGTAGGGCACACGTGGCAGCACAGAGAGAGCCGTGGGGGAGACACCCTCCCGGCTCACGTCCATGCCACGCAGAATGAATTAAGGCCACAGAAAGGGGGTTGATGACTCGGGGAGACTTTAATGAGAGAGAAAGGATGAAGAACAGGACATTTCTCACGTGCCTCGCAGCTGCCTCCGGCCTGGAAGCAGCACAGATTCCGTCGACAAAATCCTCCGTCTGATCTGATATCGGGGCGACTGTGAAATCAGTACATGCAGAGTTAGAGAAAAAAACCCCGGAATTTGCTAAGAGTCTCTGCCGCACTGTAACCGTTTAGATGTTGGCATCGGCCTTACCTGCAGTGCACAGTCAGTTCGGGGCGCTTTATAAAAAATATCCGTGTGCCCCCCCGCCAGACCAGTGGATTCCTGAGCTGTGGCAGTGGGACCCAGGTGACAGATCTTCAGATAAATGTGCTGTGCAGCCAGAGCTGAGAAACATTTGATATCCATGTTTGCCAGCTAGCATCCCTAGGTAAGGAATTTTATTATAGTTTTCATGACCCGTATAGGACAGCGTCTCAGTTATCCACGTAAATCCCTGTACATCAAATACAGGCTCACTTTTGCTTTAACTTGGAATATATCACAGTTATTTTCTCCAGCAAAATTAGTTTCCTTCTCGTGGGCTGCTTAAGTTTAAAGTCGATCGGAGTAACAGTTAGCTACTGCTGTGTAACAACCACCACCACCCCCGCCCCCTCCAAAAAATGCCCTATAACAACATTCATTCATTTTTTT
>NW_024348242.1:1977830-1978168 GCF_902729225.1 Pteropus medius | reverse complement strand
ACCACCACCGCCCCCGCCCCCCCCCAAAAAAATGCCCTATAACAACATTCATTCATTTTTTTCTCCCTGTTTCGAGGGTGGGCCAGGCCGGGCGTCTCGTGCTTCTCACCGCTGATCCTGGCCGGCCTCACGCCTCGGCTGGGCGGACGTACCTGCATCGTAACTGTCTCAGGTTCTAGCCTGGAAATGTCATTCTCATGGTGATGGCCGAGCATAACAGAGCAAGCAAAAGTATCCGTGGCTTCCCGAGGCCAAAGCCGGGACCTGGCACACCGTCCTCGTCACCTGGTTCTCTTAGTTAAAGAATTCTGGCCCGAGCTCGGGAGCGAGGAGTGGCG
>NW_024348242.1:1945818-1977665 GCF_902729225.1 Pteropus medius | reverse complement strand
GAGGATTGAGACTGACCGTCCGCTCCCGCCAGCACGTCAGTTTTATCCAGAGAAGAAAGCGGTGGCACATCAGGACCGGGGCGCTGCCTGGCCGGGTCGTCCAGCTGCTCCGCGGTCGAGCGGCCGTCTCTCGCCGTGCGAGCCGTCGTTTTCAAAGTCGTTAGCCTTTGCGGACGCTGCCGAACCCCAAGCAGGTGACGCCGGACGAAAGTGGGTCACCGCGTCGTTGCCTCGAAAGCCCGCACACCGTGCTGCACGCAGACGGACACGTCATGACGCTCCTCTCTGGCCATTACTGTCCCCACGTTGCCACCTCGATTCAGGCCTCACGGTTTATGGAAAAACTCTGATTGTTGTTTGCTCCTCCGTCTCTAAGCACTTACTGTTCTTCTAGAAAAAAATAAATCGTGAGGGAAATGAGCCAAAGCTCGCTTCTGCCCCCTTGTGACACTGAGAGGCTGGGGCGGCTGAGCAAAGGCGGCAGAGCTGGGGGACCCCCTTCCAGGAGACAGTTCCATCCCCTGCGTCGGCCCGAGGAGCACCCACACATTCTGTCCGTCGGCGTCCGGCCCTCAGCTCTTTGACTCCACGGGCGGATGGGCGCGGGCCCGGTTCCACGGTCTCCTGCTTCTGACTCGACTCCTAAGTTCCTTACCCATTTTGTTCTCCGAATGGCCTGCTACCAGACCAGAGGGTGGGCAGGAACGTCCCAGCCTTCGAACACGCCCGTCTAATTCTGTCTCTCAACAACAGCGTTCGGGCGAGGGCGAATGAGCCTTCTAATTTATCGGCACACTCGCCGGTCTCGTGAGGACTCGGACACACCCGTTCACTTACTCACGTCTACGCGGCGCCCCCGACGTGGCGTGAGAACTCACGGTGGCGGCTGCCGGCGCCGGCGGGCGGCTCTGCTGGGGAGGAGTTCGTAGTCGTCTGTCATTTTCTTTTGTGTGTGCTCGTGAATTGTCATAATAGAAACACTGAGAGGGAGGTCGCATACATGCCAGCCCGCCACAGTGTCAGAGGAAAGCCAGATCGTCCAGTGTCTAGAAACAGGTGGCCCAGCATATTGTCTAAGGGAAGTGGCTGGCAAACTGTGGCCCGTGGCCAGATTTGGCCTGTCACCTGCCTTCGTACAGCCAAGAATGGTGGGTACGTTTCTAAAAGATGGAAAACAAATGGAAGGGAGAAAATACTTCGTGACAAGTGAAAATGATACAAAATCCAAATTTCGTTGTCCAGAAATAAAGTGTCATTGGAAGGCGGCCGAGCTCATTTGTTGTGTTGGCAACGGAATGCAGTGGTGGCAGAGACCGTAGGGCCCGAGGAACCCACAATATTTACTGTCTTGCCCGTGACAGTTGATGTCTGCCGACCCCTGGCTGGCAGCACGAAGGTGGGACCAGATTTGCTGGAGTCGGAACCAAGGGTCTTTTTTTACCTTTCTGCTAAAATTCGTGGCCAGTAGACCCTAGCCACTCGGGTACATCTGTGCCTCTGGCCATTCGATGTGGACTCTCCTCGCCTAGTCTGTGTCTCTGCTCTGTGTCCCTTAAGGTGAAGTAGGTAAGCATCCTTGCGATCGGCGTCTCAGCTCGTCCTGGAACTGAGCAGGCTACCAGATTGCTGTCAGGTCTGGGCCAGCTACCAGACGGTACAAGGTGGCGACAGCGTCCCCGTCCAGAACTGAAGTAACCGGCTGTGAGCTGGGGAGTCGGGTGGGGCCCGCTGGTCGCTAAGGCACTGGACCTGGGGAACGTGTGGACACTGGCTCTCCCGCGATGCCCGGATCGAAGGGGCAGGCCACCTCCCCCCTCCCTCCAGGGCCCGTTAGACAGAATGTGAGGAACTCGCAGGCACCCCCATGTTATTATGGTCTAGGGTGCAAAATATATGACTGTGGACCTCAACAGCCTCCAGAACCCCCGTTCCTGGCAGTGCCTGGCCGACACAGAGCGCCCCAGGGGAAAATAGGAAGGACATTTGTTTGGCCCGAGCCCAGCTGTTTGAGCGAGCACCATTCAAACACATGCTCGGGCTTTCAGAGTCTGGGGAGGGTCTGCGAACGGACCTCACCTGTTGACTCGGAGGGGCAGCGACGGACCCCGTGTGATCTATCACGGTCCCCAGGTCCCGGCACTGTGCCTGGCAAACAGGAGGTGTTTAATAAATGTAAAATGCACGTCCGACGGGTGGGCGAGTGCGAGCTGCCGATCGAGGGCCCGCGTACGGTCGGTGCTGCTTTTACTCGCCATCCAGACGCTTTAATGTAGTGCAGCGGCAGGAGGAGCAGGGTAATTAGGACGAAGATGATAATCGGGTGATGATAATGTCAGCCACGGGTGTTGCTCACGAGGGCTCACCAGGCGACAGCTCCGACTCCGACGCCAGTTAGCCCTCGCAGCGATCCTGACGTGTCGCATCAGACGGGGAAAGCAAGGCGGCTTCTGAGGCTCATCCAAGGCGGCCCGCGTGTGAGGGGCGGGGCCGGGGCGTCGGCCAGGCCGTCTGGCTTCGCGGCGGCCGCCGTCCAGCCCTCTGCTGCGCCCGCACTGTCGACAGACCAGGGGTCATGTCCAGAGGCACCGGTACCCCCGGCCCACGCTGAGGGCTTTTCCGGCATGTTCCCCGAGCCCTCCCCATCATTCTGAGCGTTCCTGGTTTGGAGTCAACTCCAGACCGCACTGCACTGCACCCGGGCCCCCGAGAGACGGGAGGAGCGCTTGGTGGTCCGAACCCTGGCTTACCAGCCGTGTCACATGGGACACTCTGCTCCACCTGCTGGAGTCCCTGCAGGGCCTTGTGGGAACGGGGACCTCGGAGCACAGCAGCCCCCGCACAGGTATTGTGAAGCCTCCCCAGAGCTCTGAGCCCACAGCGGGGTCACCAACCATGAACGCTCTTATTCTTATTCGTCTGCTTATTCAAGATCGAGCCCGCAGCTCCCAGCGCCCCAGATCACACCTGCAGAAGCCCACAAAGTCCCCCCATTTCCAGGACTACCCCTTGGCCCTGAAGGCAGAGCCACTGTGAGGACCCTGGGTTTTCCTGTTGCCTTCTTTTTTTCATTATAAAGACGGGGACCATTATTCGGGGTCGGGGGTTCCCTCATCACCCGGTGCAGAGCCCGACACAGAGCCTGGGCTCAGCACACACGTGGAGGTGTCGGCGGATGGCACAGGGCCCCGTGCAGAGCAAAACGTGAAACACGGGGCGTCCGCCCAGGAGGTGGCAGGGGCTCGAGGCGCAGTGTACGCATCGAAGGAGCCGCAGGGCCTCCGGGAAACGCATCGAAGGAGCCGCAGGGGCTCCGGGAAACGCCCCCGCCCTTCACGACCGTGGACTCACAGGCGGGTTTCTTGGGTTGGCCCTCGCCCTCCGCCACGTGGCGAGTTCCCAGCCCCCGCGCCTCGCTGTCCTCACCCAACCACAAAACGCGAGCGCTGCGGAGCCCGGGGCCAGCCCTGAGACCACAGCCAGCCCGCGGCGAGCGGCTGCGGGGTGTTTGCTCCGCGCGTTTCTGGGCATCAGAGCGAAGGGACCAGTCAGCCGGCTCGTCGGGGCCCATGCGGGACAATCGGGAGTTGTGTGAGCCACCACAGAACCCTAAATTATGTAAAAGGACAATTAAACCGACGATATTGAAAACGAAGATCGTAAGTAGGAAGGAACCAGAAATCGCTCCCCGACGATCTGCTCTGTGGCACCGTTTTCGATGCTCTTGAGATCGTTCCCATGTGTCGTGTCCAAGGGGCAAAATTCGCCGTCACACGCCCCTTCCATCTCCCCCCACCTCCGGTTCTGAGTCGTGGTGCTGGTCGCCTGACCTCGCCTGACCTCGCCTGACCTCGGAAACACTTACACCGCAGGAATGAGCAGACGCGGCAAAGCACGTCTTCGCTTGTCCTGGGAGGCGGTAGGGTCGGCAGGTGGCAAGTGGGCACTGAGGGTCCCCCCCAGGAGACTGTGCCGACCCCGCAGGCCGGGTCAGTGTCCAGCCCTTCCTCTGGGTCTGCATCCGGCCACGTCCCCTCCCGCCCTCTGCCTGCCGAGAACTCCTCGCTTGTCGTCCTGACAGCTCTCCCCGTGGCAGTTGCGATGGCGGCTCTCGCAGGTTCAGAGGGCCATTAGGAAGGACAACGGCCGTCAGAGAAGTTCCTGAAAGGGAGCTTTTGGTGCAGTGAAAGAAAGACGTTCTTAGCAGTTGGAGGTGAGCTCCCAGGAAACCGGCTCCCTCCTAAACTCAGCTTCTTCACAGCGTTCGAGCAGAGGCCCGTGGCCATCGGAAGATAATGCTGGAAAAGGCCCCTGGGCTCTGTGAGGTTGACCTCAGGCCACCTTCTAACCCTTAGATGGCGGTTCTCTGAGGGGGTGCTTTTGCCCCCGACCACCACCACCGCAGGGGAGTTTGAAATGTCTAGAGACAGATTGGCTCGTCACAATGGAGAGAGATGCTCCTGAAGTTATTCAATGCATAGGAAGTGCCCCCCACCGCAAAGATTTAGCCACCCCCAAACGTCAGTAGCACCCAGGGTGACAGACCTGCCCCAAGAGTTTGTGTGTCCTCTGGTTCTAAGAAGACAACACTGAAGAGCTTTGGGTTCTGGCGCTGCTGGTCCTCGCCGCCCCCACACCACGCAGAATCCCGATGGCGTTCCGGCGGACGTGGGGGCGGTTACACCCCTCTCTGCGTCCAGCTTCTTCTGAGTTCCGTCCTCTCTGCTTGTTACAGCTGTGCATCAGCTTTACAGCCCGTGATGCTTCGAACTCAGACTCTGCGATGGCGAGCCCAGAAAACGGTGTCCCCCTGCACACGCAGCGATTTCGCGTTTCCAGACAGAGATCGACCCGTCGTGGGTGGATTTCAATTTAGAAAGGGGACAACAGGGTGATTCATGGAGACATAATGCAATATGCTGTCCAGCCGCCCAGCTACCTCTTCCAGAGCTAGGATTTTGCCAGACGCTGGGGGAGGGGGGTGGGGGGCGAGGCGTCCAGAAACATCTGCTCGCTTCGCTTTCCGCAGCCTGTCCGGAAGACCCCCGTCACCTTTATCTGGAACCCGGGGTAGCATCGTCTGACTTTGAGAAGTGACAGCATCATCCGGGCAGGCATCTCTTTACATTTCCGAGGCGGGCACCATGCCGAGCTCGGCAAGATCTGGGGAAATCTAATATTTCTCCAATATAAGAAAAGTAATTAAGGGGACGCACAAAATTGAACACTCAGAATGAAAATAAATTGGGTGGAAATTGACCCAACATGTATCTACAAGCTGAGAGGCAAAGAGTCGGCCCACCCCCCAGGCAAGGCGCCTCCCCTCCCTCTCAGGCACCCTAATGGATTTTCCGGATTCCCGCTTTGCGGATACCGGGGTCGGTAGGACTTTGAAAAGACTTACTCCCTCCAGAAGCACCGTTTCCTTGACAACGCCTTCCTTCCTTCTTTCTCCCCGGCCTCTGTATACTCTTACTGTCCTTGAAGAAACAATGACAGCTAAGTCACGCTGTGGGACGGGAGGTTTCGCCGGGGAGGGCCCCGCAGCCTGGGCGGCACAGGAAAATTTCCGGCTCTTGTCCTATCTGATCGTCCACCTGGCACAAGCCTAGCGTTTGCGGAGGACAAACCGCACGTGCCGACCTCATCGCAGCGTCTCGAGGATGTATCCGGAGACTCTCGACATACACGTGACGCGTGTGCACACCCCATTCAGCACTTTCGGATGCCATCCCGAATGTGAAATCCAAGAGAGGAAGGACGTCGAGGAGTCACAGCCTCGCGACTCGCTACTCTAGTCTAGAAACTCTAGAAACTCACGGCCTAACCCAGCCGCCAGCAGCCATGAGGAAGCAGGAACCAGGAATTACAAGTGGCAGAGATGGGGCCAACTTCTGGGCCGGTGGCGTGAGCTCGGAGCTGGGACCGGCCGCCTCGGTCATCGGCTCCCCGCCGTGATGGTGCATCCAGCAGGGAGCTGGTACCTGGTTCTCCCGAACTCGGTGATTCCGTTCGCTTTCTTTCCGCCCCTACCCATCCTGCTGCTCCCGGGGACCCCTCACAGCCCCCTTCCCATGGCATTTGTGGCACCCCCTGCTCTCGCCAACGTCACTGTGTTGTTCTAGCTCTCAAGTGGAGAATTCGACCGGCATCTAAGCGCTTCTTAGCGACTTTACATCACCTACCCAAGAATGACCTACTTTCTCTCCCTGGATTTGCAACAGTCTTTAACTCACTTCCTGTTTGCCCCGCGAATACTCGTCATCAGTGCAATACTCACGGATCACGGCCTTAACCTCAGCCCCACGGTTTGCCAGGAAGTATCTCGCTTTGATTATTATGCTCGCATCGCTCTCGTCTATCGATAGTATTTGAAAACAAATGACATCAGTCTATTTACGGCTAGCTATATTTAGTAGTGGTTTTTCCATTTACAAAATAGAGTCATTCTCGATCGCCAAAAATGTCAAATCCCAGAAAACGTAGCATTCCTGCGCATGATGTTAAATTAACGCTAGCAGCGAGCTGCATTTTTTTTTTCTAAACAAGAAAAGGCTTTTAAAAAAAATAGGTATAATGAAGAGTGAAATGCATAGGTCCGAAGTGCTTCATTAGCTCGACCACTGCTACTCGAGGCACGGAGTTTAGAAAGTTCTCCCCTGTCCATCGTGGCGACCCCCTTCTCCTGCAGAAGTCATCAGAACGGCTCTGCTCTCCATTCCCGTAGGAGCTTCGCCTGATCTAGACGTTCACACCTGCGGGGTGACGCCATGCACCCGCCGTCTGTGACTTCCTTCACTCTGCATGATGTCGAGACGGTCTGTGTCGTTGGTGTCTCGCCACTTCCTGTTCATTGCCGGGTAGGATTTTGCCACGTGCATATCTCACAGTGTCTTTACCCGTTCCCCTGTCAATGGATCCCTGGGCTGTTCCTAGTCCTTGGCTCTCTTGAAAAGAAGCTGAAATCGTCTTTGAACTGCCTCCCCGCAGCCCACACGCTCGCTTCTTACCGTCCGGCAGCGAAAATGTCTTTTTTAAAACGCTGAGCCCGATCGTGCTGCTCCTCTGCTTAAAACGCTCCCGTTCTGCCACCTTGCTCAGACACACCGGAGTCCTCTGCGCGAGCCACCGCCCGCAGGAGCCCGGCCCCGGCTCCCGCTCCCGCCCCTGCCCATCCAGCTCGCTCTGCGCCAGCCGCACCAGCACGCCGGCCATTCGGAGCTCAGGCCAGGGACGCTTCTACCCCAGGGCCTTTGCCCGCTCTGCCGGAAATGCCATTTCCCCAGAGAGCTCGACCCCTCCTGTCAGTCACCTGCAGTCGATCACGTAACCGGTAGCCACACGTGTCCATTAAAGTCAAACAAGCTAACATTAACTAAAGTTTAAAACGGAGTCCCTCGGTGGCACCAGGTCCATTTCAGGTGTTCAGTAGCCACATGCACTGTGCCATGCAGGTAAATGTTTAGCGCCTGGCTCTGTAACGGGGCGAAAACAAAGTCCCGATGTGTGGCACTTGCCCACATCCGCAGAGCAAGGACTCCTGACGTAGCCCGCTTCACTCCTGCGGCTGGTGGTTACCACACTGAACGCCGGAGGTTACAGACCATTTCCATTGTTCAGGAAGCGCTGTTGGACTCTGAATGTTTACCTCGACTGATTGGTAGCATTTACGATCACCTGCCAAATTCAGTATTTACATATGCCTGTGTCTGCTCCCACAATTAAAAGCCCGCTCCCTGCAAATGGCAGAATCTTGGTCTGCAGTGCCCAGGACGTAGAGAGCTCTCAGCTGAATGAATGGTACACTGTCAGCAAGTCCCTTTCCAAACGAAACAAAATAAAAATTTGTTACATTGTAGCTTTAATAAATAAAACCCTCTTTTCCGTTCTCGTTTGATGCTGTTTGTCCCAGCTACGCTGATGAAAGATGCAGTTCTTTATGACGAGAACGGGCTCTTTGTCCCCAAATATGCGTGGAGGGTCCCCTTCAAGGATGTTACTTCGTGGTACCTTGGAGAGCCCCAAACCACACACAGTTTCTTGAGAAGACCGAGGATTCGGAACAGCTGGGCTGTGCTCCGCAAGGCCGGGAAGCAGATGCCGCGTCTCGGTGGCTCCTGTCCTGCCTCCTCCCCTCCCACATCCGCCCCTTCCGTTTCTCCATCGTCCCCCTCAGCACGCACTGGAGCACATTGTCCTGCTCGCTGAGGGTTGGGGGGGACAGGCGCTCACACCGAGACGTGGCAGGATTGCGACTCTGCCCGCACACCCCTGCCTGCCTCCTTGCTCGCCATGCAGTGAGAAGGAAGAGGGGGCCCTTCCCAACTCGCTCTGGTTCCACACGGTGACGTGATTCCAGTGAGTCCCTCGGCCCCAGTTGCTAAATCAGAAGCCGTGTGCTCAAGATTCATCGTATCGGTCCTTTCCCTCCCATGGGGTAAATCGTTAATGCCCATAGTTATCCTTTCTTTAGTGATTACCGGAGGCCAGGGACTCTCACAGACTTACTTCATGTGATTCATAGCCACATGAGCTGCTCCGGTTAAGATACCTGTTTTTCAGATGAGAAAATCCAGGCTCGCTTTTGAGGGCCTCATCTACGGAGCACGGACAGGACGGCCTGGGGCTGGCGTCCGGCCCAGCCGCGACCGACTCCGGGACCGCGCTGTTAGCCACGGCGCCCTTCCCTGTCGCGGGCAGATGGACGGCGAAGCCCAGCGAGCGGCACTCGGGCGTCCGTCCTCCTCGGCAAGCAGTGGGATCTCGGGCGGTCCTGAGCCTCTGTTTTTTTGTTTGTTTTTTTAGAACAAACAACAGTTTCAAAGTCGATGGATTTGGCCGCAACCAAACTTTTTAGGCATCTTATAAAGGTCAGCATTCCCAGTTGATTCTGGGCACGAGTTTAACGTCGAGCTGCCCTGCCTCGCTCGGCACAGAGCAGCACGTGCGTTCCCGGCAGCCCGCTGGCTGCGTGGGCCCAGGGCACCGAGGGTCAATTGGACATTAGTCCTTGTGCTATTTCTGTGACTTCTCTTTGGCTGGAACTTAAATCGTAAGCATCCGCCATCCTCCCTAAGAGGTGCTCACGAAGCTTCCCGGCAGCACTGAGCCGCGGCTCGAGCTCGGGTCCCGGCGTGCCTGACCCTGGCCGCCGTGGCCCGTCTGTGAGCTCATTCTCGTCTCTTCGACGAGCATTTATGCACATCGTGTCTCCTGCGCTACCATGTCTCAGCTCCTTCTCCAGGCTTTTGGGTTGTGCCGGCGTCGCCAGCTCAAGCTCAGATTTCCTCCGCCCTACTCCAGTCTCCGCCTGTGGGCTACCTGGCCATGGCTTTCTTGGCACTGCTCATCCCCTCGAAGGGACGTGTCAGGTGGGTTCTTCTGGACCAGTGGTCCTCATCCCTTCTCAATCATCTGCCTGGGCTCTGGGCAACTCGCTAGTATGTTATTTTTATTCAGTGATCCCCGATGGAATTAGGATGTGTATAAAAGCAGAAACCTTTGTACATATCGCTTAACTGCTGTCTCTAAAGTGGAATCTGAATGGTCAGGGACAAGACGAGTATGTCCATCCCCGTGATTTCTATTCTGCGTCGTTCCAGAGGTTCCGGCCAAGGCAGTTAGGCAGGAAAAAGAAATAAAAGGCATCCAGGTGGACAACAAAGGAGCAAAACCGCCTCGTTCTGACATGACGGTGTATGTAGAGACCCCTAGGAAATCAGCTCCAAAGCTGTTAGAACTAATACAAGTTCAGCGAGATTGCAGGGTATGAGATCAACGTGAAGAACGTCTTTCCATACACTAGCCATGAACATTTAAACATGAAATTAAGGAGACGATTCCATGACAGCAGCATCAAAAAGATCAAAATACCTAGAAATAAATTAGTGAAAGGGAGGGCAGGACTTGTACTCTGAAAACTACAAAATATTATTGAAAGAAATAAAATAATAGCAAATAAATGGGAAGACATCCAGCGTCTGGGACAGGACATCCTATTGTGTTGCTGGTGGGACTACCCCCCTACCCCCAAGCCATGATCTACAGATTCGATGCAGTTCCTGTCAAAAACTCTACTGCCACTTTTACAGAAATGTTCACGCTGGTCCTAAAATGCACTTGGAAATAGAAGGGAATGAGAATAGCCAAAAAAAAATTCGAAAAAAGAAAACCAATTGGAGGGTTCACACCTCATGATTTCAAAAACTTAGTACAAAGCTACGGTAACTTTCGTAACACAAAAGTTGGTGTGTCACTGGCATAAAAATAGACATTTAGATCAATGGAATAGAATTGAGTCAAGAAATAAACCCAGAGATTTACGGCCAGGTGATTTCCCACGAGTGTGTCAAGGCAATTCAACGGGGAAACAATAGGCTTTCGAGGAAATGGTGCTGGGCAACTGGGCATCCTCGGGCATAAGGAACACCCCCCATCGGGTACTCAGATGGCACCAATTGTGACGGTTGAGGTTATGTGTCACCTTGACTTGGGCTGAGAGGGGCCCAGATAAAGTAAAATACTATTTCTGGGGTGGCCGTAGGAGTGTTTCTGGAGGAGATTAGCATTCGAGTTGGCAGACTGAGTTAAAGAGATACACCCTCACCAGCGTGTGCGGGCATCGGCCAGTCTGCTGAGCACCCAAATAGAACAAAAAGGCAGAGCCACGGCATGTTCCCCTTTCCCTCTGCTTGATCCGTGACGTTCATCTGCTCCTGCCCTCGGACATCCGAGCTCCCGAAAAGACATCAGTTGATTTCTTAGGGGTCTCTACATACACCAGTTTACAGACTCCAGAAAAGACACCAGCACCTCTACCAGCACCGCCCCCAGGCCGCAGCCCTCAGCACTGCTACCACCAGCACCGCCCTTTTCTCAACTGCGCCCCCCAGCACCGCCCCAGCACAGCCCCCAGCACCTCTGCCAGCGCAGCCCCAGCACCTCTGCCAGCTGCAGCCCCAGCACCTCTACTAGCACACTTCCATTTTTACGCCTCAGTGCCGCCCCCTAGCACCTTGCTTCCCCCAGCACGCAGCCTCCAGTGCAGGCCCCAGCCCGGAGCCCAGCACACCCCCAGGCCTTTGGACTCAGACTGAATGATCTCCCTGGCTTTCCTGGTTCTCTGGCTCACAGACGGCAGACCTTGGGGTTTCTCATCCTCCGTAAGGCATTTCCCGTAATAAGTCTCCTCCCATAATCTATATCCGGCCTGTCGGTTCTGTTTCTCAGAGACCCCTGGCTAATTCACCAATGGATGACCCGCCCAAAGACACCCCCACTTGTGGTGGGGTACTATAGCTCCCTGCCTAGGCTGTATGCCGCCTGCTTTCGAGTAGCAAGCACATGCCCTTAGAACTTCCCATCTGCTCCTAAGTGCTTCTCGTTCAGCCCCACTTAAGCAGTCACGGGGCATTTTAGAAGGCCGCGTCGGCCGCGGGCTGGAATAATAGCACTGCCATCACCTCAAGCATTGTTGAAACATGAAGGGTAAAATGTGTCTCATTATTCAGGTTCTCAGAAGCGACGGCAGCAGCCAGATCGGTCCCATTAGCTCTCGAGGTCTTACTACTGCTTCTCCCCACCTTTACATATCATTTCTCTTCAAAGACGTGAGAAAAAGTTGAGGCTGTCGTTGACCGCAATACAGCAGTTTCCCACATCCGAAGATGGATTATCTGTGCGTGAGGCTTTCGGAGTTTATGTGATGAGAGTTTGCTGTACAGTTTTTAGAGTGAGGAAAATTCTCCCACTTTGGATTCAAAACAATGAGGAACTCAAAATGCAGGCAGGAGGAGCAGAAGAGTCTGGGCCTTGTTGGGAGCCCGATGACGCCTCGCTGTGCCTAGTTCCTGCCACGCTCAGCTGTCTTCTTTTTCTTCCAGTGGATTATTTATTTGTGCCTTTGGGCCTTTAAAGTGGGAGATGGGGCCAGACTCCTTCCTAACAGCTCTGACTCTGACCTTCGGTGTTGCCGATCTGTTCCTATCGGCATAATCTTATTTGGTGCATTGAAACGACAGTATCAGTAACGACCACTTCACCGGCGGTCAGGGCGGGCTTACTGTATCCTTCACTTCGGCTCCCACCAACACGTGAGGCGGAGTCTGTCTTCTGTCCGTCTCCCCGATGAGGAAATGCAGGCTCAGGCAGGGTGACTGCTTTGCCCGAGATCGCTCAGCTAGTCATTGTCGGAGCTGCCTTTCAAAGCTAGGACCGTGGTCCGGCTATCGACAGCTACTGAGGAAATCGCCCCGAAACTTAGTGCTTTACGACAATGGCGGCCATCGTCTCACCTCTCATGGGTTTTGTGGGTCAGGAGTTTGGGAGGGGCTTGGCTGGGGGATTTGCTCGTGGGCCTTCACGTTGTCACAGACACAGAAGGTGGCGGGGGCTGGCAAGGCTTCTCACTCCCTCCGTCCCCCCCAAGTCATCCCAGGCCTTTCCCACGTGGGGCTCCCTCACGGCGTGGCGGCCTCAGGGAAGTCACGTGCTGTCTATGGCAGCACAGGGGCTCCAAGGCCAAGTGAATTCAAGGGACAACTTAGAGTCCGAATTGCCCTTTAAGACCAAGCAGTGGAGATCACACGACATCACTCACAGCAGCCCTGACATATGCGTTTGGCCAAGAAGTCAGAAGAGCCCACACACTTCCAAACAGACGGGACGTAGACACCCGCCTCTCAGCCAAAAGCGTGGCGAAGGCGAAGCTTCGTTTGGAGGAAACCCGTGACGGAAGCCACGGCCGGGCGAAGTCTGGAGAACACCGTCTGCCCCACGCCCGGCCCGGCCCGGCCCGTTCCGGCTGCCCTAACAGCATTCCGCGGGCTTAAACAGCAGACGTGGATTTTCTCAGTCTGGAGACTGAAGTCCAAGGTCAAGGTGGCAGCGGCGTTGGTGTCTGGCGAGGATTCTCTCTTTGGGCTGCGATGGCTGCCTTCTCGCTGTGACCCCCCATGACCTTTTCTCTGTGCACACGTGGAGGGAGAGCTCTGGTGTCTCCTCTGCTGATTAGGACACCAGTCCTGGCAGGTTAGAGCTACGTAACGGCCTCGCTTAACCTTTATTACCTCCTTATAGGTCCCGTGTCCCAAAACAGTCACATTGGGAGTTAGGGCTTCGACATCTGACGTGGCGGGGAAGGAGACACAGTTCAGTCCACAAAAATTCCTAACAGCGAAGTCTTCAGCACTTCGCCGCATTTGTAGGAAAATGGCTCGTGCGGGAGACAGAGTCCCCGTGTGTGTCGGTCGGGCGGTCGGTCGGTTTTATTCTGTAAAAACGAGTCTGGACGTTAGCAGCTCAGGACTGGTGCAGCAGCGCGAATGTCCTCGAGGACACGAGTCCCTTCGTCATTTGGCTCCGCCGTCTGTCGTGCGTGGGTCTTATCCTCGTGGTCACGAGGGTACGGTTGCATCTCTAGACATCGTCACAGGGACAGGAGGAAGCAGCGTGGCCTCGACGTCCGCCGCACCTCCCAGGCCTGCGGCCGGCCCCGCTTCCCGGGCAGCGTCTCCGGGCCTGCCGCCCAGAGCCACTCGCTCTCCTCCCCGGAGCCGCAGGCGCTCAGCGCACGGGCGGGGCGTGCTCTGCTGAGCTCGCGGACGTCTAGACGGAGGGAAGGACGGAGCGGCTTTGGCTTATAACCTCCCAAGAGCCCTTCTTACAAGACTTGGAAACAGGCGGGGAGCATAGTGGGGTCCGCCTGGGAGGAAGCGGCAGGGGCAGGTGTCGGGCAACCTTAAGCCAAGGCGTGGTCCCCTGAGGCCAGGACTGGCAGCCTTCGTGGACACCTGATGTTTTCCAGCCCCCTCCCCACTTCTGTGAGGAAGGCCCACCTCCTCCACGCCCTGTGACCCGGGTCCTCCCGTCCCCACAGCCAGGTGCCGTGGAATTGGCCAGTCCATATGTTTGCTTCCGAATGGGCACAGGCCCGGTGACTGCTATGTGGGTGTCACTGTGACCAAGATGTCTCAATAACACGCCATTCTGGGACTTGCTGGAGGTGGCGGGAAAAGAACCCCCTTTCCAGTGAGGTTAGGAAGTGATGGCTGCCATTTCCGCTGTCACCTGGAAAGATGGCGCCCTGAAGTGAAGCCAGTCCAGCCAGAGGGAAGCAGGGCTGAGAGAGAGAGAGGGAGAGGGAGAGGGAGAGGGAGAGGGAGAAAGAGAGGAAACGGAGGAGGGAGACGGAGGAGGGAGAGGAGGGAGGGAAGAGATGGGGGGAAAGCTGATCCAGGTTCTCCAGTAACCTGACGAACCCTGGATTAATTGGAAACGTGTTTTTTTCCCTCTTTCTATCATTTTTCCCCCTTACATCAGTCTGTGTTGAGCTTCTGATGCTCGTAACCAAACAAATTCCCAACCCACACGGGGCGCCCTACGCCCGGGGGGGGCCTCTCCCATTCTGTTTTTCCATTACTGCATACATCACCTGGAGATCTCACTCTACTTGAGAAATGTGGGACCACACTGGAGAGGGATGTGATAATGAGATTTTAGGGGCCCGAGAGAGAAGGGGGAGCGGAAGCCTTTGTGGGCTGTGCGGGTGTTGGTACAGGCCGCTGCTTTTTATAAGACGAGAGCGTCCCCACAGCTTCCTGTCTCAGACAACCATCCGAAGGACAGGCTTCCTCCCAAGCCCCCGTCCATGCACCCCCTTTCCTTGGACTTTTAGAGACAGCTGCAGAGATGTCGGGGAAAAATCTTCAGAAAATCTCCGTCTCTAACAGACATGCCCGGGAAAGGCTGCTGTCTCTTTCTGGGGCAGCTTCGTGGGGACACCGGCTCAGCCAGTCACTCTGGGTAATCGGCTCCTTTAAGGGATTTGCATGTTTGGAAAGGCGGGAGCACGTCCGTGATGGCGTGAGCGAGCTCTCCGAGAAGCCTGTCGGAAGGGGAACGGGCCCCCCCGGATCCCCAGGTTTCTCTATGGGTGATCTGTTGCTGCTGGTGGAACCCGATGGTGGGCCGGACCCCAAGGCGCTGACCCTGCTCACGCTCCGGCCCGAGTCCAGACAGCGGGCCGCACGCCAGGACCTGGGCGTGTGCTCTGAGCCGCGTCGCCTGGCCCACGGCACTCCAGACTTGTGTCGCTCACGCTCTGCCCTAGGAGGTGGCCTCATCCCCGCCCCGCCCCTGCGTCTGTCCGTTCCAGTCGCGCTGCGGTCCAGGAGGCGCATCTGGCATTTTTCGCGTCTCCGGAACTGGCCGGCAGCTCCCACAAGCTCCCTGGCTTCGGTCCGACCTCCAGCAGGTGGCTACGACCTGCTAAACCAGGGGTCCCGCTGAGTAGCCCGAGGAGGAAGAAGCCGATGGCCTCGCGTCCTCTGGAGGTCTACTCCAAGCAGGATTAAAGGATGCTGGCCGGCCCTGCCGTGCGGAGGGAGAGACGCGTGGACGGGCACGGAAGCCCCCGGAGCCGTCCTGGCAGGTGGCCGACGCCGCGTCCCCCTAATGCGCCCTGCTTCCTCCTGTTTCTGTCCAGGCTGGGGAAGGCCTGGGCTGTGCTGCCCGGCGCCCCGCTGACCCATCCGTGCCCACTGTGCGTTCCAACAGCTTCCCGTTGTGACTCCGCTGCCCGATAGTTCATGCCTTCTGAGTCATGCTAGGGACCCCTCGCTCACCAAGCCGACAGCCATGGCCGCGGTTCGTGTGTCAGACACACCACGCACTTGGAGGCCCGGCCCTGGCATCTGGGCCCAGGGGTTTGTGCAGTGTGTGTCTGGGGCCAGCCGCACTGCGCACCCAGGCAGGACCCGGCCTGTCACGTGTCCCCGGCGGCAGGCGCTCGGCGCCATCCCAGACTTGGCTGCTGCTTGCACCCAGAAGCCCCTCCACGAGCCGGGCGGGCGGTGAGCGCGGGGCGGCCCTGCACCTACCTCGTTATCTCTTCTCCGTCCGATGCTCATACGTCTGGCCACGCAGGCCACGCAATTCATCTGGAGCCCAGGATTCCCGAAGGTCTGACTGGACCCCCAACGCAGAGGCTTCTCCCAAAAGAACAAGTCGACGTGTCGGACATTAGTATGAGGGAGGTCATTATGAGCCCAGGAAGTGTGTCTGGGGCCAGCCACACTTCGATAATGAAATCCGGGCCTTGGGAGTGTCCGCGGGCCTTTCCCGTGGGGCCCGAGCCTGCGGCACAGACGGGCCTCGTGCATCTGGCCGGTATCGATGGGGCTGTGTTAGGCGCTGGGGCTGCGAGACGGGACACTGCAGATGAAAGCGCCCGCTCCACACTCTAGCGACGGAACTCAGACAATAAACAAGTCGAGCGAATGAAATGTGGTAGTAGAGTGGGCAGATTCTGCGGATCCCGAGTCTCGGCAGAAGACAACACAAGATCATAACTACTTGAGTGGAACAACTCTGCAGGGTCTACACGGCCAGGACAGAGTTTGGGCACCGATAACACAAAGCTGTATAAGCTTTACCATGAATATAATTTGATCCCTAGCATATTGGACAAGTCCTTTGTTTAAACTGAGTCCATTTTAATGGCAAACTTCGTAGGTGGCTAACCAACAGCCATTAACGGCCATTTTCTACCTTGCATGGCAGGGGTAACCATGCAACCCATTTCTGGTCATTTAAATCTATAGGCGCCTTCTGGGAAATGCAAAAGGTGTACACAGTCTCCCGCATCGTCAGTTTTCCACCCCTTACACCTACACTTGCACTTGACAATGCGAGGATGTGATATCAGGAGCTTTGGCAGCCTTTTTGTGAGCATGAGTATGCCAGCCAACATATTTAAGCTCAGTCCTGAAACTGAGCCACAGTTGAAGATAACTTTCATTGGCCTATTTTTAAAACAAATAGCCCATTACAACACGAAGACAAACAGCCCATTAGAACACTAAGATAGCCACAAAGAGACTTGACTAAAATGTGCATAGTCGCTTTACTTACGATAGCCAAAAAGTAGAGTACTAGCTAAGGTGTCCATCAACAGAATGGATAAGAAAATTGTGGTATATTCACACAGTGGAACCCTACTCAGCAACAAAAGGGCGTGAACGACCAACATATGCAGCTACGTGGTAGAATCTCAGATATTTTATGCCGAGAGAAAGCTGGTATACGCAAAAGACTACATTCTCTATCATTCCATGCATTGAAAGTTCTACAGGAGGCAACCTAATATGGTAGGAAAACAATCAGGACACTGGATGTCTCAAGGGGGTGGGGTGGGTAGCAACCGGGAAGGGGGCGTCGGGGGACTGTCTGGGGTGGTGGTCATGTTCTGTACCTTGATGGGGCTTAGAGTTGTCCAGGTGGGTACGAAATGTCACTGCTACGATTTGTGCATGTCACTGTACATAAAGTTACCTCAAAAGAACAAAAAACGGTAAACCCTGAAAAGATTGAACTCAAGTGAATCATTTGCACGGTGCAATGTTTCAGGTCGACTTGTACCGTGACGCTTCGAAATGCATCCAAAAATAAGGTCGGTCGATGGATGGGTGGAGGGAGGGGCAGGTGGATGGGTAGTGACGATGTGGGTTGATATGCCCACGGCGGCATCTGCGCAGTGGGGCGTGAGCGTTCACTAAACAATTCTTTTAACGTCTCTGTGCGTCGGAATGTTTCATAATGAAATTTTGGAGGGAGGACATTGATGGAAATGGCAGGCGTTGTCACCGGTAAAATTTTTCGTGCTTTACCCGGCACCTGTGTCCTTCCTATGGCGAAGGCGGTTTTGTGAAAATGGGATTTGGACCTTGGAGTCCGAATGAGCCAGAACGAATTTGTCCTTCTTGGGACTGAACTGTTCATGCAAAGGTTCGCATAATGCCAGATACAAAAGGGTTCACGTCAGGTACTCAGTAAGCTTAGCCTCAAAGACCAGAAAAAACCTGTACGCCAGAGACCTCGAGATTATGTTGCATTGAAAGTTTCAGTGAGAAACATTGAAATTCAGGTCCCAGAAGTCCTCTCCCTCGGGGGAAAGCATGGCTCAGCTCCAGCCTTTCACCGTTATCAGAATCGACATCTTACATGGCACGAGCAAATGCACGCTGAAGGCTCCGAAGCCTGGCTCGGCCCCTTCCGGGCCCCCGGTGGATGAAGCTTGTGTTTCCTGGGCCGGCGGTTGATTTGTGAAGAAAATGAGTTAGAGCGATGACAGTTGACGAGATCGAAACGGAAAGCACCTGCGCATATTTTCCAGGAGTCTTTTATTTTGGTCTGGAGTCGTTTCACGATTAACCTGTGAGTTTGACCGATAATCGCTTAGGCAGGAAGGAAGAGAGGAAAGATCTGAAGGTGTCTGCAGGGCGCAGGCCCCAAGACCACCCCCCGCCCACCCGTCTGTGACATGGCATCCTCGTACCCAGGGAAGCAGAGGCGGTGTCGCTCAGAAGGATGCAGTCCCTGGATAGACAGAATCGGAAGCGATGCTGAATGTTCAGTCATTGCTGAGACACCAGCTCCTCTTTTCAGTGGCTTTAAATCAATATATCATGTTTAATTATTTAAAAATCATGTAAAGATACCTTTTGTAAAGTTTTTTTTGGAAACGTTACATATAAAAATAGCATTCCTTTTGATCTTCAGTTTCGATCTCGATGCCCATCCTCACTTCCTCAAAGGGCCCATCGGGGTGGTGAGTGTGTGTGTGCACATGCAGACACACGCACGTGCAAACACACTATCGCGATGGCCAGAAGCTGGAAGCAGAAGATGCCCCGCTTGGAAATTTAGCTTCAGTACTTACAAGCCGTGTGACCTTGGGGGAGTGACCTGGTCCCTCTGAGCCTCCAGGAACATTTGAGGAGAGAGTTGCTGAGATTTTTGCCAGCTATCATGTGGGAACAGCTTTGCGTGAGGGTTAAATGTGTTCTTGGATTTACAGAACTTAGAGAAGTGCTTGGCACGTCGAGAGCAGAATGCAGCGTGATGCGTTACTGCATATGATTTACGTGTAACACTTGAAGTGCTCAAACGCTGGGATCGTCTGGGGCGACGTGGAATCTCACGTCATTCTGCACTGAGCTTTCTCCCCGTCAGTCTGTCCTGCAGGACGTTCCACGTTGGCACCTGGTCTGCTCTCTCTCTCCTTCGCGGCCGCCAGGAGTCCGTAGTGTGGTTACAATGCAGTTACTTAGCCGTTCGCCCATCGCGAGAGTGACTGGATTTTATCGTCCAGACTGGCAAGTTCTCGGAGTGGAAGGATGTCTTAGCGATAATAATTCCGAGACAGCTGTCCTCAGGCAGCCAGGAGATAGTATCCTCCCCATCGATGCAGCAGTGAACACACACACACGTGCGTCCTTGTGCTCAGCTGTGTCTCTGCACTAAATCCGAGACGGGGATTCACGGGGTCAGAGGGCAGAGCATTTCCGTTTTTCAGGAACACCGCAGCAGCTGGACCGGGGAACATCCGACCTTTCCGTCAGCTGGGCATGTGCGTTCCTACGGGATGCCTCACCAACCCCGAGTCCAGTGTTCCCTGGTTCCAAGGGTGACAAATGGTACCTCGTGTCTGGTCCGATTTTTGCTTCCTACACCAGTGAGCTTAATATCTTTTCCTTTCTTCCTCCTGCTCCTTCTTCCAGGTGGATATTTTGACAACTGATGCTTATAGCGAGCCAAGGACCCCTGAGCTCATTTACTTCATTTTGAAGAAAACATAGTCGTAAGATGTAGCACCATTTAAATATGTTCTTATTCATCATTTGACAGTGAAACTTGACTCCCCGTCAGCAGGGCATGGCACCCTGAGCTAATCCGCCAACGGGGCTGGAACTGGGGATGACCCCCAGATCCGTGAATCTTTATGGAAAGGGCTCAGATGTGGCAAGCAGTCACTCCCAGGCTCACAGCACACATTCGGCGCGAGATGCTGAGCTTAGCACCGCATCCGGTGAATCGCCGCATCGGTTAATCTGCACAGCAGTTATACGAGGCAGCCTTGGAGAGGTTCATGCATTTGCCTAAGGCCCCCCGGCTCATAAGAGGCAGAGCCAGAATTAAGCCCCAGTCCATGCCCTGCCGTGAGCTTAACGGGGACATGGCCCCGCCTGTGAGCTGGAGATGGCTGCGTAAATGATTCACTTAGGACTCCGTCTCATCATTCCGTGGCACAGCTGAGTGTCCTTCGCTCAGCGACGCACTGGTCTTATCTGAGCTGTGTCTCGCCTGCACCGTGGTGACCACGTTTCTGAGCCCCAGACGTGGGCCGCATTGACCGGACACATGGTCAGATGACAGGGGAGGGAGCCCGCACTCCGTGCCATCTCAGGAGCACTGGGGTGCGTGTTCCCTGCGGCCGTTTCACACATGTCCTTGTAACAGGTTGTCATGATGATGAGCGATGCCCACAGCGAGTAGGGGGACCGCACATCACGCTGGGGTTTTTCCCGCCAGGGCCCGCGGGTATTGTAGGAGCCACGCGGTTCTCATTTAATCAGCACAGCTGGTTTCTGGATCTGCTCACGACAGGACCAGACCCGCACGTAGCCTTCCCCACGAGGCGTCCCCAGCCGGCCCTCGCCCCCCGGTCGAGCGCCCTCCCCCTTCTCCGCAGCCCACGTTACCCGTCGTGCCCCCGTGGTGCTATGGCCTGGCTGTGTTCTGGCCTTTTCCTTCTCTGCGGGACCCCAGCTTCAGAGGCGCAGGGCTCACGCTGGTCCCCGACCGTCTTTCTCAGTGACCTGTGCGTGTCCCCCATCCCGTTCACTGACTCCACTGATTGTCACCCTGTTCGTCCGCACGGTGAAGGGGCCGTCCAAGTCATCCTGGCGTTTCTAGACCAACGATTTCCAAACTTCCATGTTCAAACCTTGTTATACTCTTTAAAGATGATCGAGAACCCCAAAAAGCAGTTGTTTAGGTGAGTTATATGGCATCAGTATGTATAGGACAAGAAATCAAAACCGATCGTTTTTTTAAATAATTTTACAATAACTAGTAATAATAATCATCCATTTAAAATACCGATATAAGTTTGTCGCACGTTAACATAAGCGATGTATTTTATGAGAAATAACTCTTTTGCAAGATAAAAGCAAATTTGGCAGGAAGAGTTCACTGTCTTACATTTCAGCAAAGCTGGGGTGTCAGAAGGCACCTGGATCGTCCTGTCGCTTCTGGTTTAAAGCTGATATGCCATGTTGCTGTGGCGGGGATGTCGAAGGTCGTCTGGCCTCGCAGACGTGGGTGGTTGGAGGGAGGGTGGCCTTGCGGGCACTCTGAAAGGGTCTGGGGGGCCCTGAGGGCCTGGACCGCCCTCTGAGGCCACTGAGTGCTGTGTGGCGCCTGACCCATCGATATCCACCCTGTTCCTCCCATCCGTTCACCCCAAACAATTCCTCGTCTACACGGAGCCCTCTGCCCCCTTCCCTAAGCCGTGGGCTGCGAGGCCCCCGGGCGTGGGAAATTCAGCAGTTACGTGCAGCATGCAGCGCGGTGATCACTACGCGTGCACAGCGTCCGGTGCACGTTCGTTCACACCATCCACACGGGTCTGTGCGATGCCCGTCTTCGCTGGGGAAACAGCATGGCCACGCACGAGACGGACGCGGTCCCTGTCCTCACAGAGCTACGGGGAAGGCGCTGTGTGCAAAACACCAGAAACATAAATAAGGCCCTTCAGTTAGTAACCGGGGCTACGAAGAGACTGAAGTGAGGTCTCGTGTTAGTCAGGGACGGCCTCTCTGAGACTCAGGGGGTCACAATAAGCCGAGTCCCACAAGATCTGAGTGAGAAGAATTCTAGGGGGAAGGAACGGCACACACAGGCTCTCGGGCTGGAACTGTGTGTGCATTTGAGGCGCAGAAACCAAACGAACCTTCAACCCCGTTCGCTTTGCCGTATTAACGAGATGAGGCCCCGTTCTTGATTTCCGTAGCAAACAGAACAGGTCTCGACGTTTCAGAAGTGTGCTTCTATTGAAGAACCGCTGAAGGAGGTTCGACGTGTGTCACGTCCGTACAGAATGGTCACCGAGAAGCTGGGCCAACTCTCTATCTGAGAAAATTCTGTCGTCCGCAAGGCCGTCGGTGCGGGAGGCGCCGTTGGCTCCAAATAGGACGCCCGTGGTTGCATTCGACAGAACCCCAACTCCAACCCTTCAAGCGAAAGGAGAAAGAAATGGAACGATTCAGGATTCCGCGTCTGGGTCTACCCACAAAAATAATCGGAAGCGGTATCTGGGCACCGACGTTCACAGCAGCATCGTTCACCCAGGCGAAAGGCAAGAACAGCCCAAGTGTCCAGCGATGGATGAATAAACAGAATGCGGCACATTTATGCAACCGAGTATCCTTTATCTTTCCAAAGAAAGGGGACTCTGACATACACTGCAGCGTGGATGAGCCTGAGGACGTTATGCTAAGTGAGCCGGTCGCAGGAGGGCGAGACTCTGTGATTCCGCTAATATGAGGCACTCGAGATTCACAGGGACAGACGGCAGACGGCTGGTCCCCAGGGGCCAAGGGAAGCGGGGTGGGCGGTGAGCGCTTAATGGGGACGGGGTGTCAGTTCGGGAAGACAAAAAATTCCTGGAGAGGACGGCGGACGGTGGTGACGACCGCACGGCAGAGCGAATGTGCCGAATGCCACCGAGCCGTGCACGGGACAGTGGTTGAGACGGTACATTTCGCGTCATGTGTATTTTACTACAATTTTTTAGAAAGGAAATTGTTTCACTCTCCTGGCCGAAAGGTCCGGTGGTAACGCGGCATCCAAGCAGGTGCATCGTGGGTTCCTCTGTCTCTCAGCAAATGTCCACAGTGCAGACCCGAAGCCACCGACAGCTTCCGGCTCCCCACCCCCCAGCTTGGAGCCCCTTGAAGGGCACAGTCTCCCCTGTCCCGACGTTGGAAAGCTCTGCAAAGGACTCCGATTTGCACCGGCCAAGTCCCGGGTCACTCCTGAACCAGTCGCCGTGGCTGGGGACGTGGCCTTTCCGGCAGCTACACCGGAAGCTTCGCTGCGCGGGGACACGCGGACTGGATGTCTTGGAGCCCGGCGGGATCCTCTCATTAGAAAGGATCAACGTCGCGTAGCGTCCAACGTCGGCTGTGTCCTGGACGAGAGGGACCTTTTAGGAAAAATCGAGGGACTGCGTGGAGTGCAGTTCTGGTCACTGCGTCACTGCGGCATTGGGAGTGTGTGTTCAGGACATTCACAGCGTGAATGTGCAAGCAGCTCCCCCCGCCCGCAAGACTTCAGTGCCACCGTGTGATGACTCCACGCCACAGTAAAGCCCCCCTGCGCACGCGGCTTCGCGGCAGGGCCCCCTGCCCTGCTGGCTCCAGCCGCACGCAGCTCACGTGCGGGCTGTCCTCACGGCCCTGGATATTATTTCTTCGTTTTGTTGTTCACCTGTTGTTCAAACGAGTGCATAATTCTAACCCTAGAAGGCAAACTCCGGGGCAGAATTCATCAAAAAGGGAGCCGCAAGCAGTCGGTCATTCGTGGGTCGGGAGAATGCAAGCTCATGCATCAGAACTCTGCAGTCAGCGCCCGGGGTGCGTTTCAGGTCCGGGCGGCCTGCTGAGGCAGGCTGGACGGGTTTCTTTACTCTCGTTTGCTTTTTTCTTTTTCTTACGGAAAGGGCAGGTGCGGAGCGAGCGAATTCCCTCGGAGCAGCGCGTCCGCTCTATAAATCTGAGGGCTGCGGCTGCCAATGCAGCTGCCCGCTCCCCCGGACGAGAGGCGCTATGTCGCGGCTCCGAGTGAGGCTTGCTCGTCCCGCTTTGCCCTGTGAATGTCGGGGGGAATGCGAGGCTGCCCTCGCCTCCCGTGTGTCCCCAGTAGCCGCTGCTGTAGCTCGATCCGGAAGGGGCCCCCCCGGGACACTGGTGGGGCAGACGCTTGAGAGAATCGATGTGTCCTCCCGTCCTCGCCCCCAGTACAAGTCCGAGGTGCCCGGCTTGCCGGTGTTGGCCTGCTCCCCAGAAGGTGGACCGTGGTCAGTTGCGTCCCCGGCGTCCAGTTGCCTGCTGGTCTTTCTCCGGCCCCCACTCCAGCTTCGGGGACAGAATCTGTGGAAGACGAAGCCTTTTGCCATTATTCACGTTCCTAACTCTTTCTTTTCCTGCTTGCGATGGTAGCGGAGGCGCGTGGTGCCGAGACCTGAGCCAGTGAGCGTCACGGGGACCCGTGGGGCCCGACCACACGCACCTTGTTCTTTAGGGAATTCAACGCCTTTGTCTTAAGAATTCCTTACACTGGCTTTTTGCAGCCCAAAGTGTCACTAATCAATAACAACAAGGGCTCAAACGCGTTTTCCGTCAATGACACCCACTGGGTGATCCGAATCTGGTGCCTGCCGGCCCGAGAGATGTGTGATTTCTAATGGTTCCAGAACGAAGAACGTAGATTGTGACAGGCGGCTGGCGTGTCCCTTTCTGTCTGTCGGTGACTCAGCTTCTCAGTGTCCCGGGTCCAGGAGCCAGAGCTGATGTTGGACGAGCTACGCGGTGACCCCGAGACCGTCACTGCCTCTGAAGAAGCAGGCGGGGCTGGCGGGTACCTGAGGAGCGTCGGGTCGTTGGCTGCCGATGGTGCATCGAGTGCCTCAGGCATCAAAAGGCCTGTGTTCTCTGCATCCCAGGAGGACCACGTACACGTGGCCCTGCTCTAAGAGCTCCCAGGGCAAGGCAGCAGGCGGACGTGCGCCAGCCTCCAAGCGCACCTTGGCCGAGGGAGAAAGTAGACACGCAGCCATGACGGCGAGGGCCACAGGACGCGGCCCCTGCGCGGGACACCGGGTCTCATCTCTGCGTTCCGGCGACCGAGCCTCACGCCCGTCACAGGGCGATCGCTCAGCAAGCGGCTCTTTATCAAAATGACTCGGTAAACATCCTCAAGTGCCTGCCACACGTGGGACATGCGTCTCGACCCTGGAGACCCTGCAGTGCACGAAGGAGCAAAGTCCTTGCTCTGAGGACGTTTACGTCTGGTCGGGGAGACGCATTCACAAAGAAATGAGTGGTCGCACGTGCCGGGTCGTGATCAAGGCTGCGGAGGAAGGTAAAGTGGGATGGGCAGACGGGACGGGGGGGACTGTCACGCGGGCCCCCGGCGGTGAGCTGTAAGCACAGAGAAGCTGAGGACCTGGCCATGCAGCTGTTGCGGGAAGGGCAGCCGGGAGGAGGGAACGGAGAGGAGGAAGGTCAGAGGCAGGGGCACCAGGAGCCCGCCTGGCCGGACTGAGCGTGGGGGCTGCAACACGAGGTCGTGGGGAGCCGACCGCATCGGTCCCTGAATGAAGGGGCAGGAGCGGAAGCCTCTAAGAGTGGCAGAGGCAGGATTCGAACCCGGGCAGCGGACTCCGAACACGTGCTCATCATCCCGGCAGCCACACCGCCGACTCCCCGGAGAGCCAGGCGGACGCATCGCCGTGTGGGGGTTTGTCTCGGTCGCCCCGCAGAGAGCCCGCTCCAGCCAGGAAAGGCGGTGGGGGACGTGCGTGTGGGAGCTGGGGTGCCGCGGCCGCTGGACACGGTGTCCTGAGTTGTGACCCACATGAAAACCAGTCACAGAAAAATGACTTCCCGGGCGGTCGGGGGGCGTCACGAACGTGGCCGTGGTGGGGGGCGCCGGCCCCGGGGCTGCGAGTCATCATCTCCTTCTCTGCCGGTCGTGAGGAACAGGTCTGCACTTCCCTGCTGGGAGACGAGGTCCACCGAGGGGTTCGGGGCCCCTCCAGGGCCAGGTTGTGGGTCAGCCTCATAGACTCTCGATGGGCCAGCTGCACCGAAGCCGCCTTCCTCCTGCTGAAGTGTGTCGGTGACGGGCCATCGAGTCTTTCCAGGAGGCCGCAGACACCGGCAGGAAGTCACTTAAGGAGCCATCGCGGGTGGGGGGGGCGGGCTCTCCCGCGCCCTTTGGCTTTCGTTATTGATTTGTTCCTTTGTGTCAGTGATTCTCGACCACGGAGCGGTCTGGCTGCCTCCCAGGTTAGCAGCGGGGCGTGTGTGCGTGCGAAGCCCGGACAGCTCGGGCACCAGGGGCAGTACCTGGACATCAGGACAGGTCACCAGTCCCTTCAGTGTGTTCAGACTCCGCCACTGGACTCTCTGTGACCTGCAGCGACTTTCTCCGCCGCCCCATCTCATCATCCCCGGCCGTTTACAAAAGGAGCATGGCAGTGGGATCGCTAGGGGTTTTATTGCTTTTTTAGATCTTTTTTTCCTAAAGAGCAATTTTAGATTCACAACCAAATCGAGAGGACGGCACAGAGATGCCCCCTCTCACCCCCGCCTCCAACACACGCCCAGCGCCCCCATCATCACGTCCCCCAGCAGAAGGGACGTTTGTTACCACCGGTGAAGCTGCACTGACGCCATCGTCACCCGAGCCCGCAGCATGGCCCTTCCTGGTGTCGCCCGTTCTGCGGGTTCGGAAGAGGGTGTGACGACGCACGTGCATCGTCACGGTCTCATACGGAGCATCGTCGCGGCCCTAAAAGTCCCCCGCGCTCTGCCCACTCATGTCCACCACCCCCGGCCCCCGGCGGCCCTGTGTCTTCACCGGCTCCACGGCGTCGCCTGGGTCAGAATGTCACGCCATCGGGAGGGCACAGTGCGCAGCGTTGTCGGACGGGCTTCTTTCCCGCAGTAACACGCACCTCAGTCTTCTCCGTGTCACCTCGTGACTCGACAGCTCATCTCTCGTTAGCACTGAATAACATCGCGCCGTCGGGACGGACCACGGTTTATTCATCCGTCGCCTACAGAGGGGCGTCTCGGTTGCTTCGAAGTTGTGGCAGGTAGGAATCCAGCTGCCTAAGCATCCACGTGCGGGGTTTTGGGAGGACGAGAGGTTTTGCTCCCTTGGGTAAACACCGAGGAGCGCGCGGTTGCCGGATCCCGTGGTGAGGCTGTGTTTAGTCTTCTGAGACGGTGCCACGCCGCCTTCCAGAGTGGCCGCCCCGTGTCGCGTCCCCGCCAGCGTGAGCGGGAGGTCCCGCTGCCCCACGTTCCCACTGGCCTTTGGGTTCGGGCCGTTCCGATCGGCTTATCGGTATCTTGCTGTGGTTTTAATTTGCGTCTGTCTGATGTCACATGGAGGTGATGTTTTTAAACTAACACAGGGACACGCTTAGCAGAGAGCCTGGCTGATACTGGAAATTTCAATACCTGTGAGCTGTTTGTTGTTTTGGGGTGTTCTCACGAACACAGCGGAGCGCTGAGTCCCCGGCCACTTTACGTACCTCCAAAGAATCTCATAAATTAAGGCAGCAGGAAAAAAACATGGTTTCCTGATGCAGCTGGTGAGTCCCGCCCCGGAATGCCGCGTCCGCGCTCACGGTCTCCACGGTGACCCGCGTCTGGGCCGGGCGTGACTTCCCTCCTGACGGTTTATCCCCCATGACTAAGCGGGCGTTGGGGTAGACACGGTGAGATCGTAAACCCCCTGGAGTCCTCACCTTGTGGGGTCACAGCACGGTGATCTCGGAGCAGCAGGCGTCCGTCCGTGTTTGGGGACCGCGTTAGAGGTTAGGCGCCGTGCTCCACGCGGCCGACCCGCCCAGCTGGGCCCCGTGCTCAGCCTCAGAGCCCAGCTTCTCATCTGCTCACTTCGGAGAGCGGGGCCAGCTGGCTCCTTGTCGTGGGAGTTCCCCGTGCATCATGGGGTAGTGGGCACGTCTCAGCCTCTACCCAAAGGTGTCCCTGTCCCCCCATCTCCCAGTCATGATGGCCAGAAATGTCTCCAGCCTTTGCCAAATGTCCCCAGGGAGCAGATCACCCCGGGGTGACACCCGCCACCGGGGAGCGAGGCTCGGGGCGACGTTTGGGGCAGGTGAGTTACGGACCCGTCCGGGACTGGGTGGCTGGGAGCTCTGGCCACACAGGCGGGTGCCGGCCTCGGGGAAAGGCACGCCGTCTGCCGGGACTGGCTTTCCACTCAGTGCGGGAGCTGGCTTTACGTCCCGTGTCCCCCCAAGAACCGTGCGTCTCCTCGCAGCCTCTGCGCTGTGCCCGGCCAGCGCCTCCGGCGGACGCGTGCCGTCTCCCCCGCCTCGGGCAACCCCTCTCTGTCACAGCACCGTTCATCACAGAAACACTTACGTGGCATTCCGGGGCGGCCGGGCCCCCTCTGGCCTCAGCACGTGACGCGGTGACACTGCCCGGGTTGCGTTCTTGCCGGAGCCGACCCTTCTGGACCTAGCCCCATTGCCGGGTCTCACGCCACAGAAACAGGACAGGGAAGCAGACTCAGTGGCTGTGCGGGGCGCAGTCTGACAGCACCAGAGGAAGCGTCAGAGCACCAACGGCCTCGTGGTTCAGGAGACGCCACCTGCGCGCCTGCGGGGCGGGTGCTCCGAACAGAGTAGAAGACGCTTAGAACGTAACTGTCGAGTCCCCTGTGCCGCCCTGGGTTGGGTTCTGACCGGAACAAAGCAATGATGTAAAACAATAAGATTTTGTCTGAGAATTAGGGAAGTTCTGACATTATGAAGTTATTCTGCGAGGTGTGGTGATGGCGAGGCGATTGTGTCTTTTAAAACTCGTGAGGGGTTTATGAGCCTGAGTCTGAGTTTTGGTTTGAACTATTTCAGCCTCAAAGCGTTGAGGGGGGCAGATGGAGCGAGGCCGGCTAAAGGCTCACGGTCACTGAAACCGAGCGTGAGCACGTGCCCTGCCATCCTCCTTACGGGCATGTGGGTTTAAATCTTTTCCTGCCAGCTAATCGAGTTCGCGCCTGACTCCCCCGTGGTGTGGGGTGCCGTCACGCCCGCCCACACCAAGAAGGCCGGGGCCCCAAACCCCACTTTCTGTAGCCTGGGTGGCAGCTGTCGTGACATTCTTTCTGCCTTGGTTCTGATGAAGTGTCGTAACCCTGACTGGTTCACTAAACTTAGGAAATAGCCCCCCAGAATGCCAAAGGAGAGTACAGTATGCAGGATTTTAAACGACGGATTCTGTGGCGACTCAAGGCAGGTCAACACCTGCCAGGGCCTGGACACGGGTGACAAGCGCAGCTGTCGCCGTGAGGGACAGAGCAAGCATCGCCGCTTCCCGAGGGCGGTAGCCGCTAGGCGCGGGAGGTGCCGTTTTACGAGATTCGCGGACAGACCGTTTGTGTGTCTGTCATTGGGTCTTTATCTTCACGTGCGTTTAGAAGAAAACGATTCTTTCCCATTCGCGGTCGACGTATCTAGTTCCTTTTTGACATAACTTTGCTAAAATGCAAAACGGGGAGATGGCTCATTTAAAGAAAAATGGTGAATGAATGATACCGCGGAGGGGCACGGGCTCACCCAGCGGTCGCCGGGTACCGAGGCGTCACGCTGGTCTGCGAAGCAGAAATCCAGACCTTCGCGTGGCAGCTTGCGATTTCGTTTCGCTGTTGGCAGCCGTGGTCTCTGGCCAAGGCTGCCCCAGTAAAGGACCACGGAACGGACGGCCTCAACCCAGACACGTGCACCACAGCCCTAGGGGCCGGGGCTGAGGTCATGGTGCCGGCCCCTGGTTCCTCCCGAGGAACCTTCCCCGTCCTGAGGGAGACCTGACCCCGGGCTGCAGTCAGCTGCGTCCGCCTCACGGGGCACACCCCCTGTGCAGTGTCTGTCACAGATGTCCCCCCACCCGTCTTAGAAGAGCGGAGGGCACCGGTCACACCGGACGAGGGCTCACCCCAACAGCCTCGCTTTAACTGGGCGACCTTGGTGCAGACCCCGTCTCAAGCAAGCTCACGTCCTGAGGCCCCGGGGGGTTAGGAGTTCGGTGTATAAATTTGGGGAGAAGCACAGGTTCATCCACCACCATGACTGATGATACAGATGTTTTTCCCTTGTTACATACTCTGAGGATCAGATTCAGCCCCTGAGCAGACCCAGCCCCGCAGGGCCAGAGACCAGGGGGTACCCGGTCCCCTCCGACAGCCTCGCCCCAGGACACCCAGGTGCTCACGCATCCCGGCAGCAGCCACCCCAGCGGCTCCCAGAAGCTCGATGGCTTCGAGAAGCTTCTGAGAGAGCTTTTCATGTAGAGATCGTAACTGGCCTCGAGACAGTTGGCTTGGAGGTTGGAAATCAGGGTTCCTGTGTTCAGAGTTTGTCCCGAACATCGATTTTCTTTGAGGAACGCTGAGTCATTCCCGTGTCACACCTGAGTCAGGCACATTCTGAAAAGGGCAGGGAATACTTTTGAGTTTTAACCACTGAAAAACTGCACAGAAGTATCTTCGATATGTGCACGTCGTGTGGGCGGCATAAGCCTGCTCGGGCACACCCACACGGGACGGGGCCACCAGGGCGGGCCACGCCGGAGTCCGCCGCGCACACGCCCCAGCATCCAGCGCGGTGCCCGCGGGGACAGTCAGCCCCGGGAGTGACCGCTACGGGAAGCGACAGCGTCGGCGTTGCAAACTCTGGCTCTGAGACCACGGAGCAGGAGTCCCAGGCGTGGGGGCCACCGAACCAAGGCCACCCACTCGTGACGGCTGACGAAAACGAGCAGAGGGCAAATGAGTGCCTGCTCCAAGGTCACGGTGCCCTTCGGCAGCAGAGGCAGGACTGGAAGGTGCTCCCCGTGTGCGGTCCACCCTCCCCGCCCCCAAGCAGACTATTCGAGTGACAGGGTGGCCTGTCACACCTCCCCTAGAAGCCAGCGTCCTCGAGCTCTGTCCTATAACGCCGCCGTGTTTTAACCCGAGTCTTGCTGCAAAACTTCTGGTTCTGGGACCCAAGGTCAAGGACCCGCCTCCCTGTGTGAACTATTCAGCGGGAAGAACAGCCCGGAGCTTCAGGGACGCTGAACTCTGGGCAGAGTCCCAACGCAGCGAAACCCGGCTTCGAGCAGTCGGACGTCGGAGGTCTTCTTAGGGGCGGTAAGGACAGAAGGTGGCGGACCGCGGGAGCGTTCTGCCGTAGGACCAAGGCCAGGCGCTTTTGCATGCTGATGTGCCTCTCATCTCTGTCCCTCCAGCTCCCCTGGTCTCCCTGTGGCCAAAGTGCCAGGATATTTAGCAAATCCTTTTAGCATCAGACAGCGTATAAAGAACAGGTGCCTGCCGAGGCTGACTGGGACACCCTGCGTCTGAAAAGGGGATGTGGCTTATCTGCAGCTGCCACCGCCTCGGCTCCCTCAGAGTGACCACCTGTACGCTCACTCGCTCCGCCACGTCTGGCCTCTTAGCCATTCGCCAGGATTTATCTCCTCCAGCCCGGGAGGTTAGCAGGGCAGGGTGCGCGTGTGTGGGATGCTGTAAGCTGCTACCTTCCTAAGACATAGCTTTGCATGTCCTTTAAGGCGTCAAATCACTCTGCAGAGTTCATTGATAAAAGCCATGTATCACATTGTCGAAATGACCAAACTACAATGAGAGGGAACAGATCAGAGTTGATCGGGGCCGAGAGTCGGGGGAGAGGTGACTATCACGGGGCAACGAGAGGGGGTGTCTTTGCTGCGACGGAAGGGTCCCGTAGTCTGATCGTGGTGACGGTTACCCGAATCGACACGTGCGACGTGATTTCACGGAACTATACACCAAAACAACGCACATGTGGAAACAGGTGAATGAAGCCTGTGCCTCGGGGCCTGGCATTCTAGCAATGTCAGCGTCCTGGGCTGGCTTCGTCCTCTCGTCATGTAAGATCGATGGGTCAGGGATGCTGGGGGAAGCGCACACGAGAACGCGACCTTTTTTTCGCAACTTCTTGTTAATCTCAAACTCTCAAACTATTTCAAAATTAGGAGTTGCTTCTGGAAGATGATGCGATACTCCTTCCTCTCCCTCTGCCTTCCTCCCTGCACGGAAGCCAAATTCTTACCTGGTACGTACGGCCACATCGCCGAAGGACACAGTGAGGCCGATACGTCTTCCTTCACTTGAGTTTTAGGCAATATCTATAAATTTCCCAGTATGAAGGATAAGGCTGTGTGTGT
>NW_024348242.1:1928841-1945807 GCF_902729225.1 Pteropus medius | reverse complement strand
TGTGTGAGATACATATACATCTTTTCTCTCCTGCACAAATGCCACCCTTTCCATGTCTCCGCCCTTCCGGTGTAATAATCATATTTCGTCTACATTAATATTCAATGTTTAAAATTAATATTCTCCATACTCTCTGGCTGTACGTGCGTGCGCTGATCACAGTACCACTGTGTATTCAGTTATGTTTACTCTTCCTCTTCTGCATAATCATTTCTTATTGTCAGAATTAAAAACTAATTTGGGTTTATTCTTTTTTTTTTTCCATCGTCTGTGTATTTAGCTCTGATTTACTCCCAAACTCTTCGCCGATTATCTAAATTTCCTCTCAAAACATTCATTCACATCAAATGTATCAGGAAGAGTTTGGTGTTCTGAAGACATCGTTGCTAGAAAGTTCTCCGTGCTGGTCCCGTTTCTCCGCCAGCCAGCTCTCCGAGCGGGCACCCCGCGCGCCCTTGTTCTGCACTGACTTTCTGCTTCCTGTACCGCGAGACTCCTCCTGCTCTGATGGAGCACGTCTTCAAGTCGGTCTCTGAGCAGGGTGTAGAGCGTGAATTTTTGGAGCACCTGCGTATCTGGAAGTACTTTCTTTATGATTAGGCTGGATATAGAACACCGGGCTGGTAATCGTGGACCCCCTCGAGTTTGGAAGATGTTTCTCATTGTCCTCCGGCTCTCCGAGTCTGCCGCGACCCCCGATCCTTCGTCTCTACAGCGTTCGCTCTGCGTCCCCAGCGTCCTTGGTGTGGCCGTCCTGTGGTGTAGACCGGCGCTCATTCGGGGAGACTTCGCGAATCCCTGCGTTGCTGCTTCTGATTCCCCCTCGTCTGTTCTGTGTTTTCGTTTCGTCTTTCCGAGGTGCAGATGTTGGGCCTCGAAGTGCCCCTCGCGGTTCACCGTTTCTCTCGTCTTCTTGTCTGTGTTTTTCTTCCTGCTTCTCGGGACAGATTTCCTCGCCGCGTCCATCGACCATCTCGGTGACTTTCCATTTCTGCTTCGGTCTTGTTTGTTCCCATCTCTGTTTTGAGCGTCTTTGTTTCCAGGGGCTTATTTTTTCCCGTCGAGTGTTTTTTTCATCCCTTTCTCTTTCCGTCTCGAGATGGCAGTGTCTCCTCTGATCTCTGTGACTGTGAACGACCGCGCGCATCGTTAATTACGGTCTTTCCTTCACGGGCTCTGTTTCCCGCAGACTTTGTTTCCTGTTTGCCCGTTTCGGTCTCTGTGTCACGTAGAGACTTTTTCTCAGAGCCCCACAATTCTCGTTTACTCGTGTAGAAGGACGAGGGACTAAGAAGCCCTCAGAAGCTCTGAGTCCGTTCGGTGGGACTCGCCGACCGCGAGTTTAACTGAGCGGTAATCCGGCTGGCTGTGTGGGGAGGCCCGGGTGTCGGTACCAAATTCTCCAGAACCCCATATTTTTCCTGCTGGGGTGAAGGTCCAGCCTTGGGGACGAAGTCCTGCAGTCTTAACATTTGGCGTGCACAGGGTCGCGGTCACCCTGTTCTCAGTGTGCTCACCCCAGGGTCAAGCCTCCACGGTCCCCCCAGGTCCCACGTGGAGTTCTGGGCTCTGCCACCCGGCCACTCCCCGCACAGACTTGTCACGGACCCTCCTTCTTTCGGTTGTCACCCGCCCCCAGTCTTAGAGCGTTCCCGCCTCTTCCTGTGACGGGCGGATTCTGCGGCGTGAACTCTGCTGGCTCCGAGCTTTTCCCACTGACGCCTGGCGGCTGGCTTTTGGGTCGGCAGTGAGCGCTTTACTCACCTGTCCGTCGGCGTTCTGCTTTCCAAGAGGTGCGCTCACATCGCCCCAGGTTTAAGTGGGACTTGGGAGGAGAGGACACGGTGACGTCAGTGCTCGATCTGCTGCTATTGTCATCAGTTTATTTTGATGAAACAGAGGCTTAGAGAGGCCGGGAGACGTGGCCCAAACGACAGCCCGAAAACGAGCCTTGTGCGTTTTTTACTATATTTTCTAAGGCCCGGACATAGCGCCCTTCGGCTGAGTGTGTGCCGGCAGGAAGCCCCAAATGTCACATAAGCAGACCGGGGGACCTCCCTGGAGCAATAGAACAATAGCTAACAGTTATTAAGTGCTTGCTGTATACCCGACACTGGGTCTCTACGTGGATCGATGTGTTTCACCGTCACAGTAGCTTTATAATGGGGTTACTATTATCCTGTCTGTTTTCAGAGGGAAAAAGTGGGGCGCAGAGATTGTCGTTCACCTGAAGTCACACAGCAACAAAGCGGGGAGGCCAGGGCGTGAGCCCAGGCCAGGCTTGTGACCCTCGAGGCTGGATAAGTCTGTGTGGCGGGGGCTGCTCCGGGTTCTGCAGAGCATTTAGCTGCGTCCCTGGCCTCTACCCACCAGGCGACAGCGCCCAGTCCCCAGCTGAGACAACCAGAAACATCTCGAGACAGCGCCTCATGTCCCCCGCAGGATACGGTCACCCCGACTGAGACCGAGCGGGCTGGGCAGGCTGCCTTTTCTCCGGACCTTGTGGCCGCGCCATGCCCTGGGCTGGGGACTCTCAGGACGTCCCCTCGCCCTCGGAGCTGGACAGCGGGTCCACGTGCTCGCGTCTGTGAGCAGGTGCCCTCCCTCGCCCGCCCACGGGGCCCCGGCATTGCCGCCGTCTGCTTCACTCTGTCTGGTCGCGGCGTGGCGGGCGCGGGTGGAAAGGCCAGGTCACTCACGCTGCGGCCCCTCTTGCCACCTCCCTCCCGCAGAGCCAAGGTGAAGAAGGGGGTGAACGTCTTGAGCCCCCGGACCAGCCAGCCGCGGCAGTGGGACGTCAAGCAGGAGCTGGGAGACAGCGGGAAGCATGCCACCGCCACCGTGGTGTGCCAGCGCCTGGGGCCCAGCGCACGCAACAGGTAAGTGCCGCCGCCCTGTGCAGAGGCGGGATCCCCGCGACCAGCCTCCGCCCAAGAGGCCCGACTTCGACTCTCGTTCGCCGCGGCCCAGCCCGGCCGTTAAGCCCTCGGCAGCACCGCCTAGCATCTGGGGCCGGGAGGGCAGGGCGCCCACCCTGGAGTCTGTGGTCCCCGCTTCGGAGCACAGGTGAGTTAGCGACATCCTACTCTGCTTTGCTGGGCTTATGCATTCTCCTCCCCGACACTATGTCCCGGGGCCACGTCACCTCCGGTGCCCCGCCTCGGGCTTCTCACAGTGTGTGTCCCTCACAGACGGATCGGGCTTTGTCGTCAGCGGGGAGGGATTTAAAGGCAGCAGGTGACAATCGGTGGCAGTAATGAATAAGGACATGCCGCGTGAGATTCCATGCAGACATCTGGATGATTATTTAAAATATTGCTTTCTGCCCGTAAAAGCAACACGCGTTTGTTTTAGAATATTAGGAAAACACAGTTATATGACACAAAAGAACAAATCAATATACAAATACCCCTGGCACCCGAGGGCCAGCACCGCTAACATGAGATTTCTGTCCTTCCCGCGTTTGATGCTTCTGTGACGTCTGTATACAGGAAATGTAAAGTAGGTTTATTTATTTAGTTTGCACATTTGGTCTTATAATCTACATACAGATCTTTAAGACGCTTTCACTTATAATTCAGTTACGTCGAAAACATCTTCTCTTGACACTAAATGGTTCCCCAAAACTCTTAGCTGCGTAACATTTCATAAACAGATTTAACCATGTCGGCATTTTCGGACACTTAGGTTGTTCCCAAGTTTTGTTCTCGGAGACAGCCCGGCAGCAAGCCACCTGCCACGTAAATCTTTGTCCGCTTCTCTGTGTGCTCAAAGTGGCTTCTGAGAATCAAAAAGTTTCATCGTTTTTTCGGGCTCTCGATACATTCGGTCAGTGCGTTTTCTCGGAGGGATTCGCACGAAAGGAAGAAACGTCCATTGTGGGACACGTCACCTTCAATGAACACAGCCAGTTACCCAGAGCTGTTCTGCACGGGGTCCATTTCGCGGAGAGTCGCCCAGTTCCTTTTCCTGCGACTCGCCCCTCAGCCTTTCACGAGCGAAAGCATCTGGTGGGCCTGCACGGCTCCCCGCTCCGGACGCCAGCCTTCACCGGCCTTGTCCCCGAAGAACCGGTTGGTACCTCCGGGGGTGGGGTTGAGGTGGCTGTGCAAACGTTTCCGCTTGTGGAGGAAGAATGTCCAGAAAGAAATGCTTGCCGGGTCCAAGTTAAACCCCCCGCGTCCGACGCACATGAAGTCTAATTAACCCACCGGATTAGTGTTGATCGTGCAAACAGACGCGAACGTGGTCGTTAACAGACAGTGAATCTATGGATGTGCATAGTCCCTCGTGTCGCAACCGGACGGTGTCCCCGAGGGGGTGAGTCAGCCTGGCTGGTAACTTCTGAACAGTCCCGACGGCAGCCGTGCCTGCTCCGGGCCTCGCAGCACGCGGCTCGGGGCCGCCGCGTGTTCCGAGCGCGTGAACTCCGGGCCCAGGTTCCCGCGGCCGCCTCGCACAGGGTGCGGTGGCTTCAGCCTGGTGTGTCCATCTTTCCGACCGCAGAGCCTTCTGCTTCCGTGAGTTAGAGTCACGGCGTGGGGCTGGCATGCCACACGCTCTCGGCTTTCTTAACGTGGCGTCGTAGGAGGTGACGTCTACCTTTGCGGAAGAGCCGATGGCAGGGCAGGTGTCGGTGCGGGAAGGCGGGTGTCGGGTCTGCTCGGCGGCTCCAACGGCATGTCGCAGACGGGGGCCTTAAATGGCAGGAATCTAGTCTCTCCTCGTTCTGGGGGCCAGAAGCCCAAGACCAAGGTGCTGGCCGGGCCGGGCCGGGCTCCGGGAACACCCCGCTCCGTGGCCTCCTCGCCCTGTCCTCACGGGCCTTACCTCTCTGCGCACTCGGGGGCTGGCGAGGAGGGAGAGAGCGCTCTGGTGTCTCTCCCTGTTCTTACGAGGACGCCAGTCCTGTCCAAGTAGGACAGCCCTGTGATGACGTCATTCAACCCAAACGATCCCCTAAAAGCCTCTCTCCCAGCACGGTCACACCGGGGGGTTGGGCTTTGACTTGCGAATTCTGAGTGGGGGCCGCAATCAGCCCACGCGGCGGGCTCTGCTGTGAGCCCGCGCCAGCATCCATCGGGGCTCCTGGCCCCTCTTGCCCCCTTGTGAAGATTTCTGGAATATCCTGGCAGTTTCATCTTCCTGGGGCGGTCTCTGCAAAGGATGATGGGTGTGAAGCTTGAAAGCCCATGTCCCTCCCCGCACCGGGGCAGATGACTCTGAGTGCAATTGACACCCCAGAGCTCCCGGGGGTCAGAACAGGCTGGGACGGGTCCTCTCTCCCTCTCCCTTCCCAGCGTCTCCTGGCAAAGCCTCCTTCCTCAGTCACCTGCAAAGGAATCCTCGTCTTAGGGTTCGCTTCTAACCGACCCGCCCGAGGTTCTCAGGAGCAGAGGGGCCCCCTGCTCCCTTGTCTGGTGAACTGGCCTCCTGTATGCCCAACCGGGCGGGGAGGCGATTAGCAGGCTGTCAGGGAAGACAGCCGTATCCTCAGCGCTGTGCCCTGGAGCCCGGGCCCCCTGAGAGACCCGCGGGCCGGTGGCTGTAAACCCTCGGGTTCAGCAGCTGGTCCGCACACACATGACGGCGTGCTGCAGTTTACGATGTGAGCAGCCTGAGCCTGTCGGCGATCACGCAGAACCAGCCGGCGACCCACAGATCATATTTCATACTTACAGGGCGCGAGGCCAGACGGAGCAGTTGACACGCCGTCCGACCCCCCTGCATCAGTGTTCTGGGGCCAGTAAACGCAGCCAGTGGCTCTGTGACCACGGGGGAGGGAACGGAGGGACGCACGGCACGCCCGACGCGGACGTGTTGGTGGCTCTGTCGACGTGCGTTCCTCAGGCCTCTCTCCTTCAAAGCTGGGGATCTGGGCTCGTCGGAGCAGCTGGGGCTCCATCGGGCAGGAGTTTCCCAAAGCCATGGGGTGACCGCAGCCCAGAGGGAGGACACTATTGACACCGGGTCCCTCTACAGCCCCGCGTGGCACCTTCGTCTAAGACGTGCTTCTGCCGTAAGCACCCCCTGGTCCCTACTCTCTCGAGTTCGCTCCTCTGAGAGGGATGCCCGAGCTTGGGGGTTTCTTCAAACCGTGGGCATTCTTCTACGATAACGGGGAACCTACACGCGGGCGGGTGACATCCGTGGCTGTGACTGACCCTGGCTCCCCGCTCTGCCACCCGCACGACTCCCCGGCCTGGCACACTCCCCTGTGCTGTTATTTCCAAAACACCTTCACCCACGTCGGCTCACTGTGCGTTTCCGAGATTTCCTTTTGGGCTCTATCATGAAAACATTGCTATTATAGTCTCTTCCAGGAAGCAAGCGTGGTTATCTTAAAAAAACAGAATTTAAACACAGCCGAATGCTGTATTTTTCATGGTGCTTGACCGCGTGCAGAAAATGCGTGAGTTTCACAGTGCCCGGCAGTTTACAACATGCTTCGCGTACCTTATTCCAGGAAAACTTTTGCTGGGTTCTGTCACCTGAGGGTTCACACCACTGGGCAGAAAAAGAAAAAAAAAACGAAGCTCCTCGGAGGGAGGAAGCGTTTAATCGAATATTTGTGCAAATGGTGAAGTTTTCTGTAATAACTTCCATGTCTGTAAGTAAACGGAAAACGCTCGTGTCTGTCGCAGGAATTGGAGGTGGGTGTAAACACTACGGTTTAAACATGCAAAGCCCACTGAAGTCTGGCTGGCTGCGTCACCAGCACGTGGCTCTGTACCTGCGCTTGGGGTGACAAGGGGCGAATAGCAGGTGTCCGAGAGGTGTAAACAGTCCAGGGGCTTTAAACCGACACTTGCTTTTATTTTTTTTTTTTGCTTCTTTATCCTTTTATCAACCTTGTTTTCTGCAAGGCTCGTCTTTCACTTTTATAATCAGAAAAACATATTCAGAAACACGTTTTTCCCCCCGTATTCCACATCTTAGGTAAGTATCACCATAGTTTTGCACGTTCGCATTTGTAGGGGGAGAGGGGGTCAGTCTGTGACGTGTCTCCTTTTGTGACTCAGCTGCGCTGAAATGCTCGTCGGTCCCAAACTTCGTTTTTCAGTCGGCTGCCTAGCTGCGTTCTAAGTGGGAGGACCGTCGTTTAGAGTCCCCTGTTGTAGGGGCGCCTTGATGCTCGCCCCTGACCTTCTCATGTAAATACATCAGCAGTGCACATGGGACTTGCCAAGCGGGCTGTGGATTTGGGAGTCAGCCCGGCCACTTAGAGAGTGGACAGACGCCACCCCACGGACCCGGAGCGTCTGCCCATCCGGCTCCGGAGCCTTCTGCGTGGGAATGCAGGCCCTGCGATGCTCATCCTCTGCCGTTTTCCAGAACGGCCGAGAATCCAGACCGTCATATGCAATCTGCCAGTTTCTAAACATTTACCCGGATTTTCAAAATCGTCGTGCAGACCAAATGGAAGGAATATTGTTCATCTGCAAGGGAGTTGCGGGCAGAGGTGGCCAGTGAGTGCCTGCCACGCCTCCCTCTTCGGCTAAAACCGCACCCACGTCCTTCAGGGGGCTGACTGTGTCTTCAAGGGACACAGCTCACGGCACAGTAGCTGTCCTGGACCTCGGCTCCTTGCCCCCCATGGACAGACGTGGACCTGAGGCCAGCCTCATTTCGCCACATCATCTGCCCTGAACGATCGGGTCCCGCAGACTCGCGTGTCTTCAGTGGATGTCGTGAATACGCTTCTGTCCCCGGCTCAGTCTGTCCCCTGGCTCCCACGCGTGGGGTTCCGGCCAGGTCCCTGCCTGTGGCATGGCGTCTGCTCCCCCCGCCCTCCTTGTCGCCTGGCTACTGGTCGGGTGGTGTGCTAGGCCAGCCGGTGTCCTCCACGGGCCACCAGATGCCACTGCTCTCGTCTTCCCTCCCCGGGACCGGCAGCCGCTGCCACAGCCCCCAAGGCCCTCGGTCACCCAGGCTCGGGGCACGGTGCCCACGGGAGCCAACACTATGTCACCGCTTGGGAACACCGTCACTTCTCCCAGACCCGACACCGTGAACGTCAGTGTGGTCAGGTTTCAGATGATGACGGCGTGTAGGAGAAGTCATGTCTTCCAAAATCGCTCGCAGCGATGTGCTCTCTGTGTCCCCATCCCATGTGACCCCTGGACCTCACAGCTCCCCCATTAAGAGATGAGTCTCTGTCTTCTCCCCTTGGAACTGCACAGACTTTTGTGACTGGCTGATGGATCGTCTGCAGCAGAAGCGACGCCACGTGACTCTGAGAGCGCTGAGCCACGTGCAAGCCAAGCTCACACCCGGGGACTCGGCTCTCACGGGGAAGACCACAAGGAGACCCTGCGATTGGAGAGAACGGTGTCCAGCCAGCTGCCCAGCTAAACCCTTCCAGCATTCTTGAGTAGAGACAGTGAAGTGATCGATGCCACTCAGTTCGAAGGGGGATTTCCCACGCAGCAGCACGTGACCGAACACTGGGGGATTTCCATGGCCCGTGACCGAGCTTTTGGGAATTTCCAGCAGCAACCATTGACGAGCCTGACACTGGGGAATTTCCTGCCTGGCGACACGTGACAGGCTACTAAAATTTTCCCATGGCGGCTGACGTGACCCAGTACTGAGAGTTCCAAGCAGCACATGACCGGAACATGGTTGCCCAGAGGATGTGACTCCCTGGCCTCACGGCCCTGGATACTCGGCTCCTTTAACCTTAACCCAATACTGTCTAAGCTCCTGAGCCCTGTCCTCCTCCTACACAGGAGGTTGACGAGGACTAGGCCAGGTGAGGGGTTCAGGGAAAAATAATCTCTCTATTGACTTCCTAAGGGCCCCCCATTTCCCGGCCACTCAAAATCTAACTGCTAGAAGCATGTCTGGCTCAGTGGCCCACAGTGACCTCTCAGGAAGGCCTTTAAGTGCCAGTAGGGGCTGTCTCCGTCACTTTACCATCCAGACGAGCATATGTAGTTAGTCCAAACTGTGAAAATGTGTATCCAAGGAAGCTTACAGCAGCCATCTCAGCTTCTCTGAAATAGTGTGTGTGTGTGAATAGAGTCCTGGAGCCTCTTCTTTCGGGACATTAATTATGCTCGTGTGTGCAGGCTGTGGGGAGGCTGATGCGGGAGGCCTCAAGGCAGGGACATCATGTCAGAACCGGGAGCCCCGGCGGAAAGGCGTAGGTGCTAGTCCCCCCAGCTGCAGTCTGCCGCTCACGAGTCCTCAGAGGAAACAGCTGCCAGGTTCGAAAAGCTGGGCTGTGCAGGGAACAGACAGCACAGAGATGCTCACGGCTCTGAGTGTCAGTCAGCGTTACTCCGAATCCTCACAGCCCCGCTGAGCCCCGCGTCGTGCCGGCTTTCCCCGCTGTCCAGCTCCCGTGGGGCGAGGCCTCGCTCAACTCTCACCAGAGTCTCAGGAGCTGGTTGGTGCTGGGCTTCGCTCCCAGCCTCGTGGCAATCTGAATTTGTAAGGGTCACCAGAGACAGATGGCAGAGGAACAGCAGTAGCCTGGGGGCACCTGTGGCTTGATTATTCCTTGTTTTGACTATTTATAAGCCAACCCCAGAGGTCTAAGGTGTGTTGTCATTTGTCACTTCACTAAGGCACATTTTCCCTTTCTGCTCGTATTTATTTTGCTCTCGATTTATCATTTTTTGTGGGGGGGGAATAGGAGAGGTGATTCATTCACACAGCTCCAGACTCAGACGTCTACCCCTGCCCTCCGCTCACCCAGCTCCCTTCCCGGGTCCGTCCAACATGGCACTTCATCACGAACCTTTCCAAAGATCCTTGCGTGCACGCACACGGCCACACGCACACACATGCACGCACACACGCACGCACACGCACACGGTTCCTCCCCAACTTTAAACATCGCTTCTTTTTTCTTCACCCAACAGTGTCTCTTGTACCAAAAATTCTTTATTCCCCTTTTTAAAGCATCTGGCACTTAGCATCACCGATCTGAATCAACCCCCTGTCAGCTGGCCGCTTGGTCATCACGTCTTCCACCTGGAAATGCCACGTGGAGTTCCCTTGTCCCAACGCCCTCCTGCACTCCTGTGACTATACCTGTGAAGTACGTTCCGGAAGCGGGCTGCTGAGCACGATGCGCCGTGGTCATAACCGCTAGGAGGCTGGCGTGCGACCAGGCACGAGGCTGCACCGCTGGACACCGCCGGCCCCTCGTCGCTGACCAGCCACTTGATTTCTCGACGCTCGTCTTTTCTCTCCTCACGACCGACGTGGGTCACGAGCACCCCGAGAGGGACAACACGGGACCAGGGATGCAGATGTTGGGGTGCCGCTCCCGCTGCTCCCCAGGAACAAGCAGGAAGCTCTGGAGGGGGCGCTGCGGCCCCGGGTCCCGCCCTGTCCCAGGAGCCGCTCCCCCGGGCGCGTGTGGTCCCATCGTGCGGCTGGCACTGCCCTGAGCACATGCCGTGTGCAGCCCCGTGTCACGTGTCTCTAAATCCTCGCCTCACCTGAGTTCTTGTGTCCCCTGTCCCCGACCCGGCCCTCGTCTCCTCTTCTCAAGACGGCCGAAGTGTTGTCTTTCAAGCGTGATCACGCCGTGGGGCGCCTGCTGGCTCTGCCTTCCAGGGCTCCCCGGCGCGTCCCATGACGTCCCGGCTCTCGGCCGTGACCTCCGAGCCCTGCCCAGCTGCCTGCCCTTGCCCGTCACCGCACTGGGAGTGTGAGCAGCATTTGCCCCGTGGTGAAGTCATCGAACGATGCTTGCTACAGTGCATGGCGTCGTCAGCAGATGAAGCGATGAGTCAGAGCGTCTGCATGTCCTGGGGGCCAGTGACGAGAGCCCAGGCTCCGGGCGGGCCGTGCCGGGGACCATCTGCTCCACGCCGCCTCCCCCGCCCTGCTGTCCCCCCATCTCGTCCTCTCAGCAGCCGTGATGAACGGGAGGGGACATGTCGTTCCCCTGGTAAGGGGGCCATACCAGGCACTGCCATATGCGCAGACATCTTCTTAGGATGTCATTCCAGTTGGCGAGAACGCCACAGCTTTACCCAAGCCGGACACTTGCTAGTCATGAGGAAATAAGCTCTGCTCCATCTTGCCAGGATGCCACACAGGACGCAGAGACCCGCGGGCCACAGAAAGGCTCGGGATGTCCCCCCAGAGCTTGAGGACTAAGGGGCCTTCGGGTGTTGCGTTCCTAGTGCCTGTGACAGTTTCTCGGGGGCTGAAGCCTGACCGGAGGGTCTCAGAGTGAGGACCTGGGTTTCCGTGTTTGCGTTTAGTAACCGAATCAGGTGGCGGGAAGACCAGGGTTAGTCACACAGGTGCGGACACTGGCCCCATGCTATCCGTTGTCCATTTGAAAAGATGGAAAATCAGTAACACACCAAGAAATAGTCCCCTGCAGCAGTGGCAAATGTGATGAGCAAGTGTGTTGTAGTAAACGAGGAGTGTATTTTATTGCTTACAGTATGAGTCGATTGCTTGTGAAAGGGGCCTTGTTGTTCAAGGCCACGTAAATTAAAGAAAACCTTGTTTTCTGCCACAAAGGAGTCTAGGGTGGTCCGGTGCCTCTGCTCGGCACTGTCCCCAGAAGCCCGTGTCCTTCTGCCCCATTGCTCTGGTCCCACGAGGGCCTGCCCTCACTCACGTGACCCAGGATGGCCACAGCGCTCAGAAGCCCCCCCCCCCGGAGGGAGGGTGGTGGACGCCGGCCCTGGGGATGGGCTTTCGTCTGTATCTGGAGAACAGTGAGAAGCCCTTATAGTTTTTGATCAGAACGGTGTCACCGTCCCATCTACGTACACGATATTATCAGTGAATGAGCGGAAAACAGACTGGGGCCGGGGGAATGTTCCAGAAGACACAGCAGCAAGCTCGACAAATGCAGGAGCCCGAAATCGGCACGAGAGGGCTGCCCCACCTACCACCATGTGCTTCCTCCAGCGTCTCCGCAAGGCCAGAGGCCTCGCCGGCTGTCCCCTCGACCCGCTCCACGTGGACCGGCACCACGCCTCCGGGAGTGACCGCCGAGCTCCCCACGCCGGCGGAAGACTCAGGCTTTTGGTTCAGGAGAAAACACAGCCACGCGTCCGAGAGGCATCGGGAAGAAACGCGTGTGGAAATCCAGCAGTCTTGGAGCACGGAGATAATTCCGATAACTCTAGCTCGGTCCCTCACCCCTCCCTTAGCGCTCTTCTCGAAGACGCGGCGACAGGCCGTTCTGCGGGGCGCTGTCCATGCCTTCCCCAGCTAACCCGATAACGTTTGCCTTCACGTCGTGCGCTTCACATTAATTCTTCATAAGCGGCCCTTGTTACTCCTTACTCGTTCCAACTCCGGTGCGGTATTTGCTCCCCAGCGGCATGTAAACTAGGCCAGCTAAACGGCGGAGACACCTCATCCATCATGCCTTTAATTTTCCACCTGGGGAGGAAGCACTGAGGCTTAAGTTAAGGTGACAGCGAGTCACCTTAATACTTCACTGGCTCAGGCTGTCGCCCACAGGTCTGCGCGGAGGCAGACAAAAGCCGGTCACTCTGCAAACCGCAGCGGTCGCCCTGTGCACTAGTTTGGACCAAAGGGGCCGGCCACTGTGACAGAGCCCCTCCCCCCAAATCACCGATTCAGCAAGAAAGAAGTCGAGTCCTCGTGTTGTGTAAACGTTCGAGTTCGTGAGGCAGGTTTACTTTGCAAAGGCGTTGGGCCCAGACTCCTCCCGGATGTCGCTCGGTCACCCCAGGTGTTGCTGTGAGGACACAGGCCGGATGGTTCAACAGTGTCACTTCCAGCCCGTGTGACGAGAGAAGCAGAAACGGGAGCCTGCCTGTGCCGTTTAGAGGCGCGACCCAGAAGCTGCACGTGTCGCTTCCGCTCCCAACCCCTGGGCAGGACGCACACCCGTGGCCACTCCTAGCTGCAAGGGAAGCCGGGAGGTGTCATCTTTTATCCTAATGAGTCGTGGGGCCAAGCTAGAAGGGCACAGCGGAAGAAGGGGACAGCTCGCAGTCCCTGACGGAAGTAGGAATCTGAAGAAACGAGAATGTGACGGTTAAAGGAAAACCAAGATGGACCCAGGACGCCAGGAAGAGGGGTGCTCCGGCGGGGAAGGCCTTCCGGTAACCGGACACGGGAGCCAGAGCCCCGGCGGTCCCTGGAGCTCGGTCTGGCGGGACGTCGCCCGGACAAACGCAGAGGGCAGACCCTTCGAACACACGAGCAGGAGCGGAGGGCGCACGAGGGCTGGCCGTCGAAGGCCACCATCGCCTCAGGCAGGGACTTTTGTTTGCTCCCGGTGACAATGACAGTAATGGTATAAAAGTCAGGTGTCCCCGTTTGCAGAGACGCTGCTGCGTCCCCGGCACCGAGCCCTGTGCCCTCCGGAGCAAGGCTGTGCGTGGCGTGTCTGAATCCTGCAGGAGAATCCCGAATCCTGGACAAATCGTTCTTCAGGCCTCAGCTTTCTTGTCTGTAAAATGGGGACGTCATGGGACTGTGGGGGGACGAAAAGCCATTTAACCGCGAAGGGCTCAGCACTGTGCTTGCCCCTTAGTAAACGCTCGCTAAATACTACCTGCGTCATCATGACTATTGGTAGCCGCCTTGCCCGGGGCAGGCGGGGAGAGACTCCAGGTGTTCCCACACCGGCTCCAGCAGGCCCAAGCCAGCCTCAAATTCAACACAAAGCAGTGCCGTGGATCCAGAGCAGCTTCGAGGCCAGCCCTCCGACCAGCAGTGCCCTGCGCCCACCCCACCGGTGGCGGTCCCTCCATCGCCCCTGTGTACACATCCTGGTCCAGCTCTGCTGACCCCTGATGCTCACGGTACCCCTGAGGTGTGGGCATCGCCGGTCCCGCTCACAGGAGGACCGTGTAAGCGCAGCGGAGTGGCCGGCAGCAGGCCCCGCCCTCGTTTGCTGGGCAGCGCCGAGGACGATGCTCGACTTCTCTGAACCTCAGTTTTCTCATCCGTGAAACTGAGGTTGTTTCTCGCCTGTCAAGGTGGCCGTCAAGAGCAAATGAGTTTGCCGTGCGTCCGGTGCTTGGCCTGTGACGGGAGCTGGCGCCATTAGGAACGCCAGCATTTGTGTTTTGGGTCGACAGTGTCTGACGTGGCCTCCCCCACCCCAAGATTTCCCCTGCTCACGGCCGAGCCCTCTGAAAGGCCGCCCTCTTCGATGTAAGCGAGACGGGGTCTTGCTCATACCCAAAGTCAGAGCAGGCTCGGGCCTGATCGCGTTGCAGGCCCCTTTCTGCAGCAAAAATCAGGTCCGTTCGTGGTGTTCACTCTGCCTCTCTTACGAACACGGATGTTAAGGGCACTAATGAGCTTTTAACGGGGGAAGCGGCAAAGGACTCCCCTACCTCAGCAAGGTGGGCAGGCACCTGTCTCTAAGGAACGTATGGAGAGAGCCGGACAGAGGTTTCCCAGCCGAGCCGTGGACAGCGCAGAAAGGACGGATGGGAGGGAAAAACACAACGCAATTTGCATTTTCCATTTATACCATCGGCTTTTTATTAGCCAGGTGACAGCGAGACACAGCCCGCGCTTGACGCCGTGCGTGGAGAGAGTCGTGAACCCCAGCAGGTAAGTCGGTAAATGGAGACAGTCAGCAAGCATCTGTCGGGGATGATAACATTCAAAGGTTCCGTTTTTTTTACCCTGTGAAAACTTAGTTACGCTGGGCTCGGATTAATTTTTCATCGTCTCCAGTTAAACGAGGACCGTTTACACAGCTGCCGCAAACGGAGCCTCGACTGCATTACGTCTTGTGCCCAAATCGCGCCAAAGACAAAAAAAAAAAAAAAAAAAGTTAGAGATCCGATCAAAGGCCAACTCCAAATGTCTCGAGCCGTTTCCACCCCGCCCCCGCCCCGAAGCCCTGGATTCTTCGCACAGTCCAGTTCGCTGCTCTATTGTCAGCGTGAGGAGGAGAAGGGGCGACGAAAACTAAACTCTGGCCACGTTAGGAAAAAGCATGAAAAAGCCTCAAACCCACAGTGAGTGCGGCTGGGGTTACTTTCCCCCTATAAGGCCGCTTAGTGCCAGAGGGGAGTGGTAAGGGAAAGGAAAGGAAATACAAGGACACACACACACGTTGTATCATGCAATCATCGCCGCACGCGCGCGGACCGCCGCGCTGCGGCCATCGCCCCATCGCGCGCCGCAGCCATCGCGATGCGCGCACGCCCGCCGACATCAACGCCGCGCCGATCGCTCGGTTCGCCGCTTCTGGACCGCCGCGTCATAATCGCCGCACGCCCTTATCGCGTGCCATCGCGTCGCGCGTCGCGCCCGCCGCGCCATCATCCGTGCGCGCGATCTGGATGGCATCGCGCAGCGCGCAATCGCGGCGCGCCCATCGCGCAGCCATCGTTCTTATATCGCGCGGCTCGCCGCAGCCATCGCGGTGCGCTCGCGCATCGCCCGCCGCGCTCATCGCGCCGCGCGTCTTCCACACACACACACCCCTCCACCCACACACTCACACCGCATCCACTCACACACACACACTCACACCCCGTGTCTGAGAGAGCAGGGTCAAAGCCCTCTCTCCTGCAGCCTTTGAAATGATTTGGGATGAAGAAGTGCGCGCCCTCGAATGCACGTGTAGGGAGCGGGGCCATGTGCTCGGCCAATGAAAACAGCCCCTCGGCAGCCATGTCCTCCTTGGCCCTGACCTTGAGTCCTCCTCCCTCCCCCGAGATGGGCGGGCACTCCAGCAGTTGCCGTGGACGATAATGGCCGACGTGTCTGTGGCTGTCTGTCTGCTGGAAGCGCGGCCGAGCGCTTTGCATTCCTCGTCTGTCACTCCTGTCCCCTGCACCGATCCCCGTGTGACGCGCCAGGACGCTGGCACTTGAAAAGACCGAGCAACTCGTCCTCGATTGCTCAGCTAATGGGCTGTCAGTTCCGGAGGCCGGTCGTCTGCCGCCTGGAGCTAAGCTTCCGTTGTCGATGATGATGATGATGATGATGATGATGGTGATGATGATGTTGAAATAGACTGTGGGCAGAGTGGTGTTCGGAACTCTTTAAAGACGCTTTAAGAATTAACCTCTCTTGTGTCTTTCATTTCTCATCATTTTTTATCGAGATATAATTCACATACCATAAAATTTGCCCTTTGAAAAGGTAGAGTCTTTCAGCACATAAGAGACTTATGCAGCCCTCACCACTACCTAATTCATCACCCCAACGGGCAGCCCCCAGCTGCGAGCCGAGCTCATCCTGCTCCCCTCCCACCCCCGCCCCCGACAGTCGCTCGCCGACTTGCCGTGTCTGCGGAGTTGCCTGTTCTGGGAATCCGGTATGAACGGGGTCACTCGGTGCGTGGTCTTTGGTCGACTGGCTTCCTTCTCTCTGCGAGATATTTCTGCAGCTCATCCACGTGGTAGCGTAGTCAGCACCTCGCTCCCCTTACTGCTGAGTCGTGGTCCACTGTGGACGGGCCACGTGGACCTGTGTGCCCCCCGCCAGCTTTATGGAGGTGCAACTGGTATCTATCTAACGCATATGACATGACAGTTTGACACGGGCAGACACTGCGAAATGATGGCCGCAGCCAAATTGTTAATACAGCTACCGCCCCGTTACCTTCTGCGTGTGTGCGACCACGCTACCCAACTGTTACCTTCTGCGTGTGTGTGTGTGGGTGCAACCACGCTCAAGGTCTACTCTTAGCAGATTTCAGGCGTGCGACACGGTCATGAGCTGGGGTCGCCATGCTGCACGCTGGATCCTCAGAACTTTCCCACCCGCCGACCACGAGTCTGTGCCCTTGAACCAGCGTCACCCCACAGCCTCTGTCCCCAACAGCCTGTGGCATTCGCCATCCTACTGTGCTTCTGTAAGGTCAGCTTTTCTTGTTTACTATTTCACAAAGAAGTGGCAGCGGAAGGCGTATCCGTCCATCTCTGTCTGGCTCATTTTGCTCAGTGCGCTGTCCCCAGCCTCATGCCGTGGCAGGCGGCAGGATTCCCTCCCTCTCTGTGGCTGAGGAATGCCCCACCGTGTG